>NW_028170847.1:0-57048 GCF_963971535.1 Notolepis coatsorum | reverse complement strand
TCTCCTCTCCTCCCCTCTCCTCTCCTCTCCTCTCCTCTCCTCTCCTCTCCTCTCCTCTCCTCTCCTCTCCTCCTCTATCTTACCCGGACCATTGATTGCCCAGAATGCAGAGTTCAGCTGAACACAGGAGTAGTCAGACCCCCCCCTGGGAATTTCACCAACAAGTGCAATTCCCAGAGTTGCTTGTTCTCCTGGATGAGGGAAGGTGTTACACTTTAACCTTCTGTAGTGTGGTAGTGAAAGGGTAACCTTATGCAGTGTGGTAATGAAAGGGTAACCTGATGTAGTGTGGTAGTGAAAGGGTAACCTTCTGTAGTGTGGTCGTGAAAGGGTTAACCTGCTGTAGTGTGGTAGTGAAAGGTTAACCATCTGTCATGTGGTAGTGAAAGGGTTAACCATCTGTCGTGTGGTAGTAAAAGGGTTAACCTTATGTAGTGTGGTAGTGAAAGGTTAACCATCTGTAGTGTGGTAGTGAAAGGTTAACCATCTGTAGTGTGGTAGTGAAAGGGTTAACCTTCTGTAGTGTGGTAGTGAAAGGGTTAACCTTCTGTAGTGTGGTAGTGAAAGGTTAACCTTCTGTAGTGTGGTAGTGAAATGTTAACCTTCTGTAGTGTGGTAGTGAAAGGGTTAACCTTCTGTAGTGTGGTAGTGAAATGTTAACCTTCTGTAGTGTGGTAGTGAAAGGTTAACCTTCTGTAGTGTGGTAGTGAAAGGTTAACCTTCTGTAGTGTGGTAGTGAAAGGTTAACCTTCTGTAGTGTGGTAGTGAAAGGTTAACCTTCTGTAGTGTGGTAGTGAAAGGTTAACCTTCTGTAGTGTGGTAGTGAAAGGTTAACCTACTGTAGTGTGGTAGTGAAAGGTTAACCTTCTGTAGTGTGGTAGTGAAAGTGTTACCTGCTGTAGTGTGGTAGTGAAAGGGTTAAGCACGAAGGCCCTCTGCCGACGCCTAAGAAGAAGAAAAACAACACAAAAATAACATGTAAAAGAAAATATTATAATTACATACATCGGTGTCCGATTACTGACGAGCGAAACGGACGGGGGATGAAATCCGGTCGGGCGTCGACTTCAAAGCCAGATGGGAACGGGGTATAAAGTTCCTAAACACATCATGAATATTGCAGGATTCCAAAGTCACTTCTCCTGATCCGAGAAAGAGAAACTTGTAAAGCACCCCCCCCGCACGCTCACGTACAGTAGCCGAGCGGATGGCCAGGCCCATTAACTATTTAAATGCACACAGAGATGTGAGCGGTATCGTGGCCAGCAGCATGCTAATGAAAGCCAGAGAGCGGGTTGGCTCCTGAAAGAAGGAGCTCTCTGTTTCTGATTACCATTAGACCACGGCTCAGGGTTACGTGTGTAAGTCTGGATGCAGTTAGAATTACATTGATATTTCAGTCTTGCATTCTTCTCGCCACATGTGTGCATGTATTTTCTTTTCCTTTTTCGGGGCCCCAGATGTGTATCGCACAAAAAAAGAAGCCGTTATATCTGGCGGCCTCGATAATATATCAGTTTATTCAGACGACGTGGGACAAAACACCAACACTGTGTCCGTCTGGGTCGACGCCGGCATGTCGTCGGTCCGCTCCCCTTCCGTCCCCGGCGAGCGCTCACCCGTCCAGATCGGGCCGTCCCCCTGTCTCACTGCAAACAGGGCACAGCCCATATCTAAGCAGGGTGGGGCCCCACAGAGGGATCTGGTTCGAGGCCGAAGAGGGGGGACTGCTCTCCGAGGCACGCTGCCAGTTTGGGACGAGAGATGAGGCTGGGGGGGGGGGGAGGTTTAGAATACATCAGCCCCTCGCTAGGGGATTAACTGGTGCCTTCCCTAATTAGCTGGGGAGTGGGGCCTTAGCGTTGACAGAGTGTGGGGGGGGGCATGATGGAAGTGTCTGAGGACCGTGTATGAGGTGGGACTCTTTGGGAGTGTGCGTTTCGACGCAGTGCTGTACTCAGAAGGGGGTGCGATGGGGTTGTATGGGTTGTATTATGTCGCCAAGTGCCCTTTTCAGATTCCACTGAAGGGGCCCTCATAGGGACCGGAGCTTGGTGCCCAAAGCAAAGCCCTCCCTCTGGCCTCGGCTGCCCCCCTACGATGGAGGGAGATCCGGCATCACATCCATGTTAACACAGTGACTCAAGTCGCTTTCATTCTGCTTCTATTTATATTTGCGGTGCACATTCATGACCCCTATCGATGAACCCTATTGATTTCGGTGACCCCCCCCCCTTCCACAGTCTTTCTTTCTCTAGCGCCACCAACTGTCCAAACCTTTCACATTTTCTAATTTGTTGTGCACGTTCATGACCCACATAAAGACGCCTATTGATTTCGGTGACCCGTGTCCTTCTTCCATTTTCTCTAACAGCTTTCGTTTGAATCTTTTCAAAATGTTCTGGCCACATTCATGAGTCCCTACTCCCTGGCCAATACATGTTGGTGACCCCTGACCTTTCCTCTAGTGTCACCATCAGGCTTTACATTGTTTTAATCTGTGTATCTCAAATACCCTTTGTTCCAATCTATCCACATTTGGTGTGCACATTCGTGACCCCTAGATGAAGAATCGTGTTGATTTTGGTGACCCCATGCCTGTAGGGCCCCCGTCAGACCACGTGTTAAATATTCACATGCGTGTATATCCAAACGCACTGTGTTTACCGTACCATAGCAAGCAGGCCTGTCGTGTTCTGAGTCATCTGGCCTGAGGGTGGCACTGTTCTCATAAAAAACATGAACTACTCTTCAACGAGGCGGCTCGGGAATTAAGATTAAGATTAAAGATTAAACTGAATTTGGACGAAGTCTTTTTCTATTTTTTGTAAATGTATTTATTAGTCGTCAAAGGTACAGTGGAATACAGTACACATTGAATGGCACGTTTTATATTTTCGCCCTCCCCCCCATCCCTCCAGGGTTCCCACAGACATTGCAAAATTAAATTCAAGGACTTTCTCCTTTTAAAAAGGATACAGTAAATGCTGTTTTCTATTAAAAAAAAAATTATCGGATCCAATATTTATGGCTCAAAGCCAATCTCCGACAATTAGCCACACCTTAATTAAAAAAATTCCATTTCTTGATTCAGTACAATTCTATCATGGATGAACAAAACCCTCAATGTGAATGGCCGATTTGAATTTCAATTACTTTCCAAGCACCTTGTCAACAAATTGGCTTTTTTCAAGGAATTCCAGCAGACATGGGCTGTGGCGTGGGGCCACAGCCGGGGGCCAATCCAAGCGCTCCTGTCCGTCATCAGCGTTAGGGATCTGTTCTGCATGTTTTTCCATTGGGTCTATCTCTTTTTCTGGAGGGGAAACCCTTGCGAGCACGGGGGGAGAACATGCAGACTCCACACAGAAAGGCCCGGGAGATACCCCACCTGGGTACCTGGCAATATACCCACCGTCAGCACCGACAGCACACACACATGTGTAGTTTCACTAGGAACAGATGACACCCTGCTCAACCCTACCTACTGTAGATACTGTGAGCAACGAGCAGGACTGTGTTTACCCCGACGTCAGTAGTGAAGTACACTCCACACCCTCTCAGAACCCTTTCTCACTCTCCGAGCGAGACACAAAGAGGACGAAGTAGTTTGATCCTGGGAGACAGAGTGCTTGTACGTCGTTACACCGTGCATGTTTAATGAGGAGTGCGGCGCGGCTGCCACTCTGCTCTTCATGTCCACAGCGGAAGAGGCCGGAACAGCTGTGGACATATATACGTCCAGGGTTGTAGTTGAGTCACTAAGTCCGAGTCGAGTCTCGAGTCCGAGTCCGAGTCTGAGTCATCGAAGAAGAGCCCCGAGTCGAGTCCGAGTCGAGTCCAAGTCATCGAGGTTCAGTCCACTCCACTCCACAGTCAAAGAGCTGACATACAAATAAATAAAAGGTCCACATTAAACATAAATGACACAGCGGTCACCGTTTCAAAGGGAGTGTATTCACTTTGTGACACAATAGCCAACGATATTGAACATCTAGCAGTGCTCTTGCTGGAATTTGATGTAAAATCTGAGTAAGCAAAGCGCACGATTAGGCATACTTAAGTGCTGAACGTGAGGGCATGGAGGTGGAACACACGTGTCTGCCCTGGCACAGAATTTAATAACGTTACGGTATTAATATAGCCATCAATATCTTATGCCAAATATTTAGGGCCTATTACAAAACAACATTTAAAAAAATAACTGTATGTATCAATTAAGTCAAGTCCTCGTCTGCACCTTCCGTGTCTGAACGCAGTCAATGCTCGAGTTCAAGTCCAAGTCCGACTCATCAGTGCTCAAGTCCAAGTCGAGATATATATGTGTTTCATTACATGTATATATATATATATATATATACATTCATACCAATTATTCGCCTGTTCTATTCTACATCCATCTATCATCCATAACAACACTATATGATCACAGACATCCTGTTGGGGGATCCCATCTGAGGTTTCTCTCCTCCACATCGCCTGTGGTGCTTTTCCCCCTATTGCTAGGTTTTTAGTGAGTTACACCGGATCCTGACACCAAGAGAGACGAAATCGCGCGCGACACTGTCCTGATATGAGGCGGCGCGTGTCCGAGTGTGTCTGTGTGTGTGTGTGTGTGTGTGTGTGTGTGTGTGTGTGTGTGTTACCTGGAACAGGGGGCAAAGCAGCCTGCGATTCTTGACCAATAAAAAGTGTTTAGGGGCGGGACTCTGCAGCGTAATCGCTCAACTAGAGACACAGCGAGCGAATATTTGAGGGGTGAGCGACATCGCCGCTCAGTTCGCTGTCGCTCGCGGCAGGTAAGGATAGTCTTATTGAAACTAATACATTTTAATCACTTTCGCAATCACGCTGGCTTGTGCCGCTGCCTGTCAGGAAGGGGTGCTATTCCTCATCTTCATTGAGGAAAAGTCTGCGAGTGTTGCTTATGTGGATTTGATGGTGGTTTTAGTTTTTACTTTTGTGATGTTTCTTCTTGACTTGTACAAGAAGACTTGTACAGCCCATGGGGGCTATTCCATGGGACCTCGGGATATATACAAATACACTCGATTTGATTTGATTTGAGTCACGAGCCCTGAAAAGCAGGACTGGAGTGCTACAACACTGCGTCTGAGACTGGAGAAGCAGACTGAGCTGAGCCGAGCTGAGCTGCCCAAACGACCGTCTTTACAGCGCCGTCTCCAGCTCTGAGCCCGGTACTTTCAGAGTGTCTGGCTGTGTGGTGTTGGGCCCCCAGGGACGTGCTGGCAGCCAGGCAGGAGGGCTAAGTGCTGCGAGGACAGGCAGAGAGAGAGGCCAGTGTGTCGGGAGACTAAAGATGTGTCTCTTCAGGCCAGCACACTCCTCCTCCTCCTCCTCCTCCTCCTCCTCCTCCTCCTCCTCCTCCTCCTCCTCCTCCTCCTCCTCCTCCGCCTCCTCCTCCTCCTCCTCCTCCTCCTCCGCTCCCACTTCACATGGGCGCTCGCCCGGCAGAGTCAATAAGCAGTTTGTTTTAAGTGTCTCTAGCTTCCATTCACTCTCTCTCTCTCTCTCTCTCTCTCTCTCTCTCTCTCTCTCTCTCTCTCTCTCTCTCTCTCTCTCTCTCTCTCTCTCTCTCTCTCTCTCTCTTTCTTTCTCTCTAGCCATTGCTTTGCTCTCTATGTCTGTGTTGTGAAATGCCTCTCCTTATCTTTCTCTCTCTCTCTTCTGTCTCTCTCTTTCCCTCTCTCTCTCTTCTGTCTCTCTCTCCCCTCGCTCACCTGTCTCTCACTTATCAATCTCTCTTTCTCTCTCTCTTCTGTCTACCCCCTCTCTCTCTCACTCTCTCTTTCCCCTCTCCCCCCCCTCTCTCTCTTATCTTTCTCGCTCTCTTTCCCCTCCCCCCCCTCCCATCTCTCTCTCTCTCTTCTCTCCCTCTTCCTGCTCCTCTGAGGCGGTGCTCAATCTTGCGCTGCGGCGCTACAGGAAGCCGTTTAGAGCTCCCGTCTCCGCCATTGTTCCTCTTATCGCTCTGAGCGCTCTGCCACGGGAGAAACATGCCGCTGGAACACTTAGCATGTGGAACATGTAATAAATAACACAACAAGGAGCGACACAGACACAACACAACACAGACACAACACAGACACAACACAACACAACACAACACAACACAACACAACACAGACACAACACAGACACAACACAACACAACACAACACAGACACAACACAGACACAACACAGACACAACACAGACACAACACAGACACAACACAACACAACACAACACAACACAGACACAACACAGACACAACACAACACAACACAACACAGACACAACACAGACACAACACAGACACAACACAGACACAACACAACACAACACAGACACAACACAACACAGACACAACACAGACACAACACAACACAACACAACACAGACACAACACAGACACAACACAGACACAACACAGACACAACACAACACAACACAGACACAACACAACACAGACACAACACAGACACAACACAACACAGACACAACACAGACACAACACAGACACAACACAACACAACACAGACACAACACAACACAACACAGACACAACACAGACACAACACAGACACAACACAACACAACACAGACACAACACAACACAACACAGACACAACACAACACAGACACAACACAGACACAACACAGACACAACACAACACAACACAACACAACACAACACAGACACAACACAGACACAACACAACACAACACAACACAGACACAACACAACACAGACACAACACAGACACAACACAGACACAACACAACACAACACAGACACAACACAACACAACACAGACACAACACAGACACAACACAGACACAACACAACACAACACAGACACAACACAACACAACACAGACACAACACAGACACAACACAGACACAACACAACACAACACAACACAGACACAACACAGACACAACACAACACAACACAACACAGACACAACACAGACACAACACAGACGCAGACACAACACAACACAGACACAACACAGACACAACACAACACAACACAACACAGACACAACACAGACACAACACAGACACAACACAGACGCAGACACAACACAACACAGACACAACACAGACACAACACAACACAACACAACACAGACACAACACAGACACAACACAACACAACACAGACACAACACAACACAACACAACACAGACACAACACAGACACAACACAGACACAACACAACACAGACACAACACAGACACAACACAGACACAACACAGACACAACACAACACAACACAACACAACACAACACAGACACAACACAGACACAACACAGACACAACACAACACAACACAGACACAACACAGACACAACACAACACAACACAGACACAACACAGACACAACACAACACAACACAGACACAACACAACACAACACAACACAGACACAACACAGACACAACACAACACAACACAACACAGACACAACACAACACAACACAGACACAACACAGACACAACACAGACACAACACAACACAACACAGACACAACACAACACAACACAGACACAACACAACACAACACAGACACAACACAACACAACACAACACAGACACAACACAGACACAACACAACACAGACACAACACAGACACAACACAACACAACACAACACAGACACAACACAGACACAACACAGACACAACACAACACAACACAGACACAACACAACACAACACAGACACAACACAGACACAACACAACACAACACAGACACAACACAACACAACACAGACACAACACAGACACACCACAGACACAACACAACACAACACAACACAACACAACACAACACAGACACAACACAACACAGACACAACACAGACACAACACAGACACAACACAGACACAACACAACACAACACAGACACAACACAACACAACACAACACAGACACAACACAACACAACACAGACACAGACACAACACAGACACAACACAACACAACACAACACAACACAGACACAACACAGACACAACACAGACACAACACAACACAGACACAACACAACACAGACACAACACAACACAGACACAACACAACACAACACAGACACAACACAACACAGACACAACACAACACAGACACAACACAACACAGACACAACACAACACAGACACAACACAGACACAACACAACACAGACACAACACAGACACAACACAGACACAACACAACACAACACAGACACAACACAACACAACACAGACACAACACAGACACAACACAGACACAACACAACACAACACAGACACAACACAACACAACACAGACACAACACAACACAGACACAACACAGACACAACACAGACACAACACAACACAACACAACACAACACAACACAGACACAACACAGACACAACACAACACAACACAACACAGACACAACACAACACAGACACAACACAGACACAACACAGACACAACACAACACAACACAGACACAACACAACACAACACAGACACAACACAGACACAACACAGACACAACACAACACAACACAGACACAACACAACACTACACAGACACAACACAGACACAACACAGACACAACACAACACAACACAACACAGACACAACACAGACACAACACAACACAACACAGACACAACACAGACACAACACAGACGCAGACACAACACAACACAGACACAACACAGACACAACACAACACAACACAACACAGACACAACACAGACACAACACAGACACAACACAGACGCAGACACAACACAACACAGACACAACACAGACACAACACAACACAACACAACACAGACACAACACAGACACAACACAACACAACACAGACACAACACAACACAACACAACACAGACACAACACAGACACAACACAGACACAACACAACACAGACACAACACAGACACAACACAGACACAACACAGACACAACACAACACAACACAACACAACACAACACAGACACAACACAGACACAACACAGACACAACACAACACAACACAGACACAACACAGACACAACACAACACAACACAGACACAACACAGACACAACACAACACAACACAGACACAACACAACACAACACAACACAGACACAACACAGACACAACACAACACAACACAACACAGACACAACACAACACAACACAACACAGACACAACACAGACACAACACAGACACAACACAACACAACACAGACACAACACAACACAACACAGACACAACACAACACAACACAGACACAACACAACACAACACAACACAGATACAACACAGACACAACACAACACAGACACAACACAGACACAACACAACACAACACAACACAGACACAACACAGACACAACACAGACACAACACAACACAACACAGACACAACACAACACAACACAGACACAACACAGACACAACACAACACAACACAGACACAACACAACACAACACAGACACAACACAGACACACCACAGACACAACACAACACAACACAACACAACACAACACAGACACAACACAACACAGACACAACACAGACACAACACAGACACAACACAGACACAACACAACACAACACAGACACAACACAACACAACACAACACAGACACAACACAACACAACACAGACACAGACACAACACAGACACAACACAACACAACACAACACAACACAGACACAACACAGACACAACACAGACACAACACAACACAGACACAACACAACACAGACACAACACAACACAGACACAACACAACACAACACAGACACAACACAACACAGACACAACACAACACAGACACAACACAACACAGACACAACACAACACAGACACAACACAACACAACACAACACAGACACAACACAAACACAACACAACACAGACACAGACACAACACAACACAACACAACACAACACAGACACAACACAACACAGACACAACACAACACAACACAGACACAACACAACACAGACACAACACAACACAACACAGACACAACACAACACAGACACAACACAACACAGACACAACACAACACAGACACAACACAGACACAACACAACACAACACAACACAGACACAACACAAACACAACACAACACAGACACAGACACAACACAACACAACACAACACAACACAGACACAACACAACACAGACACAACACAACACAACACAGACACAACACAACACAACACAACACAAACACAACACAACACAGACACAACACAACACAACACAACACAGACATAACACAACACAGACACAACACATACACAACACAACACAACACAACACAACACAACACAGACACAACACAGACACAACACAGACACAACACATACACAACACAACACAACACAACACAACACAGACACAACACAACACAACACAACACAGACACAACACAGACACAACACAACACAACACAGACACAACACAGACACAACACAACACAACACAACACAGACACAACACAGACACAACACAGACACAACACAGACACAACACAACACATACACAACACAACACAACACAGACACAACACAACACAGACACAACACAACACAACACAGACACAACACAACACAACACAGACACAACACAACACAACACAGACACAACACAACACAACACAGACACAACACAGACACAACACAACACAACACAGACACAACACAGACACAACATAGACACAACACAACACAACACAGACACAACACAGACACAACACAACACAACACAGACACAACACAACACAGACACAACACAACACAACACATACACAACACAACACAGACACAACACAACACAACACAGACACAACACAACACAACACAGACACAACACAACACAGACACAACACAACACAACACAACACAGACACAACACAACACAGACACAACACAACACAACACAACACAACACAGACACAACACAACACAACACAGACACAACACAACACAACACAGACACAACACAACACAGACACAACACAACACAACACAACACAGACACAACACAACACAGACACAGCACAACACAGACACAACACAGACACAACACAACACAACACAACACAACACAGACACAACACAACACAACACAGACACAACACAGACACAACACATACACAACACAACACAGACACAACACAGACACAACACATACACAACACAACACAGACACAACACAGCACAACACAACACAGACACAACACAACACAGACACAACACAACACAACACAACACAACACAACACAGACACAACACAACACAACACAGACACAACACAACACAACACAGACACAACACAACACAGACACAACACAACACAACACAGACACAACACAACACAGACACAACACAGACACAACACATACACAACACAACACAACACAGACACAACACAACACAGACACAACACAGACACAACACATACACAACACAACACAGACACAACACATACACAACACAACACAGACACAACACAGACACAGCACAACACAGACACAACACAGACACAACACATACACAACACAACACAACACAACACAGACACAACACAACACAACACAGACACAACACAGACACAACACATACACAACACAACACAGACACAACACAACACAGACACAACACAACACAGACACAACACAACACAGACACAACACAACACAGACACAACACAGACACAACACAACACAGACACAACACAACACAACACAGACACAACACAGACACAACACATACACAACACAACACAGACACAGACACAACACAACACAACACAGACACAACACAAACACAGACACAGACACCAACACAAACACAGACACAACACAACACAACACAGACACAACACAACACAGACACAACACAACACAGACACAACACAACACAACACAGACACAACACAACACAGACACAGCACAACACAGACACAGCACAAACACAGACACAACACAGACAGGACGTTCCTCTGAGTGATGAGTGCGGGGGTCACGCGGGGTCACGTGGGGTCATGCGGGGTCACGTGGGGTCATGCGGGTCACGCGGGGTCACGCTCGCTGACGGGGACACTGTGCGCTTCCTCCAGCTGTTATCTCAGGACCCCCCGCTCTGGCTTACCTGCTGCTCCCCGCCTCAGACACCCCCCCCCCACCCCTTCTCTCTCTCTCTCTCTCTCTCTCTCTCTCTCTCTCTCTCTCTCTCTCTCTCTCTCTCTCTCTCAGTCTCTCTCTCTCTCTCTCTCTCTCTCTCTCTCTCTCTCTCTCTCTCTCTCTCTCCTCTCTCTCCTCTCTCTCTCTCTCTCTCTCTCTCTCTCTCTCTCAATTTAATTCAATTCAAATAGGCTTTATTGGCATGAAATATTAACATACTTATTGCCAAAGCAAGTTCAACATACAAACAATAACATATATATTAAGCAATAAAATACCATAATATTAGTAATAACAGTAAAGACAATCAACAAGAAACATATTAATTTACAAAATAGTCACTCGATCAGGTAGTCATTTTTCAAGTGTGGCCACTGAGATACATTTTACAGGGCTTGTTCTCTTATTTTGTGACAACCGTCTACATATTTTGCAGCTAATGATGTACACTGACTTTTCTCCCCACACATGTATAGTAGCTTTTGGTGATCAGGGAGGTGGATAAACTGTGCATCAATTTTGTTTATTTTGTCAAAGAAGACTTCTCTTAGGTCCTTGTATTTCTCACAGTATAGCAGGAAGTGAGGTACTGTCTCAATGTCCCCCTGATGGCAAAGTGAACACAGCCTGGCCTCTCTGGGCAGCCAGTTCTGCCTGTGACGGCCTGTTTCTATGGATAGACTATGTCCACTCAGTCTGTACCGTGTCAATGTTTTTCTTAATTTTATCTCATTCACAGTGGTCAGGTATTCTGCCACCGTGTACTCTCTGTTTAGGGTCAAATATAATTCTAATTTACTTTGAGATTTGGTTGATTTGTTCCAATATTCTATATAATTTTCTTTTTGTTTTGAGATTATTTGGTTGGGCCAGATTTCTTGGTGTCTGTCCTGAAGCGTTTGTGGGCAGAGATTTCTGACTAGCTGGCAGAGGGGACTCTTATCTGGGTTATCTCTCTCTCTCTATCTCTCTCTCTCTCTCTCTCTATCTCTCTCTCTCTCCCTCTCTCTCTCTCTCTCTCTCTCTCTCTCTCTCTCTCTCTCTCTCTCTCTCTCTCTCTCTCTCTCTCTCTCTCTCTCTCTCTCTCTCTCTCTCTCTCTCCATCTGCCGATATCCGGCCTGACTTAGGTCTAATGGACACCCAGTGAGGGCAGGAGCCCATTAGACCACATCATGGCCGCCTGGGAGAGAAGATACCTATAGCGCACGCAAACATTTCAGCCCCGCACAGACGTTAGAACATATTATACATCATATCAACTAATATCGTCTTCGAAGTGGAAAATGTAAGGATATTTTATCCATGTTTTTATCTGAAGACATGTAAATGTTATCTCATATTATGATCACTTTAACACACGGGGGTCTCGCTGGACCCCTCCCTCCGTCCACACACACACACACACACACACACACACACACACACACACACACACACACACACACACACACACACACACACACACACACACACACACACACACACACACACACACACACACACACACACACTCACTCACACTCACACACACACATACACCACGCACACACACACACCACACACACACACACTCACTCACACTCACACACACACATACACCACGCACACACACACACCACACACACACACACACACACACACACACACACACACACACACACACACACACACACACACACACACACACACACACACACACACACACACACACACACACACACACACACACACACACACACACACACACACACACCGTAAGAGGATTAGAGGGAACAGATGTCCATGTTAGTTTAGTGCTGGTGTTGTGGTTAGTTTAGTTCTGGTGTTGTGGTTAGTTTAGTTCTGGTGTTGTGGTTAGTTTAGTTCTGGTGTTGTGGTTAGTTTAGTTCTGGTGTTGTGGTTAGTTTAGTTCTGGTGTTGTGGTTAGTTTAGTTCTGGTGTTGTGGTTAGTTCTGGTGTTGTGGTTAGTTTGGTTCTTGTGTTGTGGTTAGTTTAGTTCTGGTGTTGTGGTTAGTTTAGTTATGGTGTTGTGGTTAGGTTAGTTCTGGTGTTGTGGTTAGTTTAGTTATGGTGTTGTGGTTAGTTTAGTTCTGGTGTTGTGGTTAGTTCTGGTGTTGTGGTTAGTTTAGTTATGGTGTTGTGGTTAGTTTAGTTCTGGTGTTGTGGTTAGTTTAGTTCTGGTGTTGTGGTTAGTTTAGTTCTGGTGTTGTGGTTAGTTCTGGTGTTGTGGTTAGTTTAGTTCTGGTGTTGTGGTTAGTTTAGTTCTGGTGTTGTGGTTAGTTTAGTTCTGGTGTTGTGGTTAGTTCTGGTGTTGTGGTTAGTTTAGTTCTGGTGTTGTGGTTAGTTTAGTTCTTGTGTTGTGGTTAGGTTAGTTCTGGTATTGTGGTTAGTTTAGTTCTGGTGTTGTGGTTAGTTTAGTTCTGGTGTTGTGGTTAGTTTAGTTCTGGTGTTGTGGTTAGTTTAGTTCTGGTGTTGTGGTTAGTTTAGTTCTGGTGTTGTGGTTAGTTTTGTTCTGGTGTTGTGGTTAGTTTAGTTCTGGTGTTGTGGTTAGTTTAGTTCTGGTGTTGTGGTTAGTTTAGTTCTGGTGTTGTGGTTAGTTCTGGTGTTGTGGTTAGTTTAGTTCTGGTGTTGTGGTTAGTTTAGTTCTTGTGTTGTGGTTAGGTTAGTTCTGGTGTTGTGGTTAGTTTAGTTCTGGTGTTGTGGTTAGTTCTGGTGTTGTGGTTAGTTTAGTTCTGGTGTTGTGGTTAGTTTAGTTCTGGTGTTGTGGTTAGTTTAGTTCTGGTGTTGTGGTTAGTTCTGGTGTTGTGGTTAGTTTAGTTCTGGTGTTGTGGTTAGGTTAGTTCTGGTGTTGTGGTTAGTTTAGTTCTGGTGTTGTGGTTAGTGTAGTTCTGGTATTCTGGTTAGTTTAGTTCTGGTGTTGTGGTTAGTTTAGTTCTGGTGTTGTGGTTAGTTTAGTTCTGGTGTTGTGGTTAGTTTAGTTCTGGTGTTATGGTTAGTTTAGTTCTGGTGTTGTGGTTAGTTCTGGTGTTGTGGTTAGTTTAGTTCTGGTGTTGTGGTTAGGTTAGTTCTGGTGTTGTGGTTAGTTTAGTTCTGGTGTTGTGGTTAGTTTAGTTCTGGTGTTGTGGTTAGTTTAGTTCTGGTGCTGTGGTTAGGTTAGTTCTGGTGTTGTGGTTAGTTTAGTTCTGGTGTTGTGGTTAGTTTAGTTCGGTGATGTGGTTAGTTTAGTTCTGGTGTTGTGGTTAGTTTAGTTCTGGTGCTGTGGTTAGTTTAGTTCTGGTGTTGTGGTTAGTTTAGTTCTGGTGTTGTGGTTACTTTAGTTCTGGTGTTGTGGTTAGTTTAGTTCTGGCGTTGTGGTTAGTTTAGTTCTGGTGTTGTGGTTAGTTTAGTTCTGGTGTTGTGGTTAGTTTAGTTCTGGTGTTGTGGTTAGTTTAGTTCTGGTGTTGTGGTTAGGTTAGTTCTGGTGTTGTGGTTAGTTTAGTTCTGGTGTTGTGGTTAGTTTAGTTCTGGTGTTGTGGTTAGTTTAGTTCTGGTGCTGTGGTTAGTTTAGTTCTGGTGTTGTGGTTAGTTCTGGTGTTGTGGTTAGGTTCATGCTGGTGTTGTGGTTAGTTTAGTTCTGGTGTTGTGGTTAGTTTAGTTCTGGTGTTGTGGTTAGTTTAGTTCTGGTGTTGTGGTTAGTTTAGTTCTGGTGTTGTGGTTAGTTTAGTTCTGGTGTTGTGGTTAGTTCTGGTGTTGTGGTTAGTTCTGGTGTTGTGGTTAGTTTAGTTCTGGTGTTGTGGTTAGTTTAGTTCTGGTGTTGTGGTTAGTTCTGGTGTTGTGGTTAGTTTAGTTCTGGTGTTGTGGTTAGTTTAGTGCTTGTGTTGTGGTTAGGTTAGTTCTGGTGTTGTGGTTAGTTTAGTTCTGGTGTTGTGGTTAGTTTAGTTCTGGTGTTGTGGTTAGTTTAGTTCTGGTGTTGTGGTTAGTTCTGGTGGTGTGGTTAGTTTAGTTCTGGTGTTGTGGTTAGTTTAGTTCTGGTGTTGTAGTTAGGTTAGTTCTGGTGTTGTGGTTAGTTTAGTTCTGGTGTTGTGGTTAGTTTAGTTCTGGTGTTTTGGTTAGTTTAGTTCTGGTGCTGTGGTTAGGTTAGTTCTGGTGTTGTGCTTAGTTTAGTTCTGGTGTTGTGGTTAGTTTAGTTCTGGTGCTGTGGTTAGTTTAGTTCTGGTGTTGTGGTTAGTTTAGTTCTGGTGTTGTGGTTAGTTTAGTTCTGGTGTTTTGGTTAGTTCTGGCGTTGTGGTTAGTTTAGTTCTGGTGTTGTGGTTAGTTTAGTTCTGGTGTTGTGGTTAGGTTAGTTCTGGTGTTGTGGTTAGTTTAGTTCTGGTGTTGTGGTTAGTTTAGTTCTGGTGTTGTGGTTAGTTTAGTTCTGGTGTTGTGGTTAGTTCTGGTGTTGTGGTTAGTTTAGTTCTGGTGTTGTGGTTAGTTTAGTTCTGGTGTTGTGGTTAGGTTAGTGCTGGTGTTGTGGTTAGTTTAGTTATGGTGTTGTGGTTAGTTCTGGTGTTGTGGTTAGTTTAGTTCTGGTGTTGTGGTTAGTTCTGGTGTTGTGGTTAGTTTAGTTCTGGTGTTGTGGTTAGGTTAGTTCTGGTGTTGTGGTTAGTTCTGGTGTTGTGGTTAGTTCTGGTGTTGTGGTTAGTTTAGTTCTGGTGTTGTGGTTAGGTTAGTTCTGGTGTTGTGGTTAGTTTAGTTCTGGTGTTGTGGTTAGTTTAGTTCTGGTGTTGTGGTTAGTTTAGTTCTGGTGCTGTGGTTAGGTTAGTTCTGGTGTTGTGGTTAGTTTAGTTCTGGTGTTGTGGTTAGTTTAGTTCGGTGATGTGGTTAGTTTAGTTCTGGTGTTGTGGTTAGTTTAGTTCTGGTGCTGTGGTTAGTTTAGTTCTGGTGTTGTGGTTAGTTTAGTTCTGGTGTTGTGGTTACTTTAGTTCTGGTGTTGTGGTTAGTTTAGTTCTGGCGTTGTGGTTAGTTTAGTTCTGGTGTTGTGGTTAGTTTAGTTCTGGTGTTGTGGTTAGTTTAGTTCTGGTGTTGTGGTTAGTTTAGTTCTGGTGTTGTGGTTAGGTTAGTTCTGGTGTTGTGGTTAGTTTAGTTCTGGTGTTGTGGTTAGTTTAGTTCTGGTGTTGTGGTTAGTTTAGTTCTGGTGCTGTGGTTAGTTTAGTTCTGGTGTTGTGGTTAGTTCTGGTGTTGTGGTTAGGTTCATGCTGGTGTTGTGGTTAGTTTAGTTCTGGTGTTGTGGTTAGTTTAGTTCTGGTGTTGTGGTTAGTTTAGTTCTGGTGTTGTGGTTAGTTTAGTTCTGGTGTTGTGGTTAGTTTAGTTCTGGTGTTGTGGTTAGTTCTGGTGTTGTGGTTAGTTCTGGTGTTGTGGTTAGTTTAGTTCTGGTGTTGTGGTTAGTTTAGTTCTGGTGTTGTGGTTAGTTCTGGTGTTGTGGTTAGTTTAGTTCTGGTGTTGTGGTTAGTTTAGTGCTTGTGTTGTGGTTAGGTTAGTTCTGGTGTTGTGGTTAGTTTAGTTCTGGTGTTGTGGTTAGTTTAGTTCTGGTGTTGTGGTTAGTTTAGTTCTGGTGTTGTGGTTAGTTCTGGTGGTGTGGTTAGTTTAGTTCTGGTGTTGTGGTTAGTTTAGTTCTGGTATTGTAGTTAGGTTAGTTCTGGTGTTGTGGTTAGTTTAGTTCTGGTGTTGTGGTTAGTTTAGTTCTGGTGTTGTGGTTAGTTTAGTTCTGGTGCTGTGGTTAGGTTAGTTCTGGTGTTGTGCTTAGTTTAGTTCTGGTGTTGTGGTTAGTTTAGTTCTGGTGCTGTGGTTAGTTTAGTTCTGGTGTTGTGGTTAGTTTAGTTCTGGTGTTGTGGTTAGTTTAGTTCTGGTGTTTTGGTTAGTTCTGGCGTTGTGGTTAGTTTAGTTCTGGTGTTGTGGTTAGTTTAGTTCTGGTGTTGTGGTTAGGTTAGTTCTGGTGTTGTGGTTAGTTTAGTTCTGGTGTTGTGGTTAGTTTAGTTCTGGTGTTGTGGTTAGTTTAGTTCTGGTGTTGTGGTTAGTTCTGGTGTTGTGGTTAGTTTAGTTCTGGTGTTGTGGTTAGTTTAGTTCTGGTGTTGTGGTTAGGTTAGTGCTGGTGTTGTGGTTAGTTTAGTTCTGGTGTTGTGGTTAGTTTAGTTCTGGTGTTGTGGTTAGTTTAGTTCTGGTGTTGTGGTTAGTTTAGTTCTGGTGTTGTGGTTAGTTTAGTTCTGGTGTTGTGGTTAGTTTAGTTCTGGTGTTGTGGTTAGTTCTGGTGTTGTGGTTAGTTTAGTTCTGGTGTTGTGGTTAGTTCTGGTGTTGTGGTTAGTTTAGTTCTGGTGTTGTGGTTAGTTTAGTTCTGGTGTTGTGGTTAGTTCTGGTGTTGTGGTTAGGTTAGTTCTGGTGTTGTGGTTAGTTTAGTTCTGGTGTTGTGGTTAGTTTAGTTCTGGTGTTGTGGTTAGTTTAGTTCTGGTGCTGTGGTTAGGTTAGTTCTGGTGTTGTGGTTAGTTTAGTTCTGGTGTTGTGGTTAGTTTAGTTCTGGTGCTGTGGTTAGTTTAGTTCTGGTGTTGTGGTTAGTTTAGTTCTGGTGCTGTGGTTAGTTTAGTTCTGGTGTTGTGGTTAGTTTAGTTCTGGTGTTGTGGTTACTTTAGTTCTGGTGTTGTGGTCAGTTTAGTTCTGGCGTTGTGGTTAGTTTAGTTCTGGTGTTGTGGTTAGTTTAGTTCTGGTGTTGTGGTTAGTTTAGTTCTGGTGTTGTGGTTAGTTTAATTATGGTGTTGTTGTTAGTTTAGTTCTGGTGTTGTGGTTAGTTTAGTTCTGGTGTTGTGGTTAGTTTAGTTCTGGTGTTGTGGTTAGTTTAGTTCTGGTGCTGTGGTTAGTTTAGTTCTGGTGTTGTGGTTAGTTCTGGTGTTGTGGTTAGGTTCGTTCTGGTGTTGTGGTTAGTTTAGTTCTGGTGTTGTGGTTAGTTTAGTTCTGGTGTTGTGGTTAGTTTAGTTCTGGTGTTGTGGTTAGTTTAATTCTGGTGTTGTTGTTAGTTTAGTTCTGGTGTTGTCGTTAGTTTAGTTATGGTGTTGTGGTTAGGTTAGTTCTGGTGTTGTGGTTAGTTTAGTTCTGGTGTTGTGGTTAGTTTAGTTCTGGTATTGTGGTTAGTTTAGTTCTGGTGCTGTGGTTAGTTTAGTTCTGGTGTTGTGGTTAGTTCTGGTGTTGTGGTTAGGTTCGTTCTGGTGGTGTGGTTAGTTTAGTTCTGGTGTTGTGGTTAGTTTAGTTCTGGTGTTGTGGTTAGTTTAGTTCTGGTGTTGTGGTTAGTTCTGGTGTTGTGGTTAGTTTAGTTCTGGTGTTGTGGTTAGTTTAGTTCTGGTGTTGTGGTTAGTTTAGTTCTGGTGTTGTGGTTAGTTTAGTTCTGGTGCTGTGGTTAGTTTAGTTCTGGTGTTGTGGTTAGTTTAGTTATGGTGCTGTGGTTAGTTTAGTTCTGGTGTTGTGGTTAGTTCTGGTGTTGTGGTTAGGTTCATTCTGGTGGTGTGGTTAGTTTAGTTCTGGTGTTGTGGTTAGTTTAGTTCTGGTGTTGTGGTTAGTTTAGTTCTGGTGTTGTGGTTAGGTTAGTTCTGGTGTTGTTGTTAGTTTAGTTCTGGTGTTGTGGTTAGTTTAGTTCTGGTGTTGTGGTTAGTTCTGGTGTTGTGGTTAGTTTAGTTATGGTGTTGTGGTTAGTTTAGTTCTGGTGTTGTGGTTAGTTTAGTTCTGGTGTTGTGGTTAGTTCTGGTGTTGTGGTTAGTTTAGTTCTGGTGTTGTGGTTAGTTTAGTTCTTGTGTTGTGGTTAGGTTAGTTCTGGTGTTGTGGTTAGTTTAGTTCTGGTGGTGTGGTTAGTTTAGTTCTGGTGTTGTGGTTAGTTTAGTTCTGGTGTTGTGGTTAGTTTAGTTCTGGTGTTATGGTTAGTTCTGGTGGTGTGGTTAGTTTAGTTCTGGTGTTGTGGTTAGTTTAGTTCTGGTGTTGTGGTTAGGTTAGTTCTGGTGTTGTGGTTAGTTTAGTTCTGGTTAGTGTAGTTCTGGTGTTGTGGTGTTCTGGTGTTGTGGTTAGTTTAGTTCTGGTTAGTGTAGTTCTGGTGTTGTGGTTAGTTTAGTTCTGGTGCTGTGGTTAGGTTAGTTCTGGTGTTGTGCTTAGTTTAGTTCTGGTGTTGTGGTTAGTTTAGTTCTGGTGCTGTGGTTAGTTTAGTTCTGGTGTTGTGGTTAGTTTCGTTCTGGTGTTGTGGTTAGTTTAGTGCTGGTGGTGTGGTTAGTTCTGGCATTGTGGTTAGTTTAGTTCTGGTGTTGTGGTTAGTTTAGTTCTGGTGTTGTGGTTACGTTAGTTCTGGTGTTGTGGTTAGTTTAGTTCTGGTGTTGTGGTTAGTTTAGTTCTGGTGTTGTGGTTAGTTTAGTTCTGGTGTTGTGGTTAGTTCTGGTGTTGTGGTTAGGTTCGTTCTGGTGTTGTGGTTAGTTTAGTTCTGGTGTTGTGGTTAGTTTAGTTCTGGTGTTGTGGTTAGTTTAGTTCTGGTGTTGTGGTTAGTTTAATTCTGGTGTTGTTGTTAGTTTAGTTCTGGTGTTGTCGTTAGTTTAGTTCTGGTGTTGTGGTTAGGTTAGTTCTGGTGTTGTGGTTAGTTTAGTTCTGGTGTTGTGGTTAGTTTAGTTCTGGTATTGTGGTTAGTTTAGTTCTGGTGCTGTGGTTAGTTTAGTTCTGGTGTTGTGGTTAGTTCTGGTGTTGTGGTTAGGTTAGTTCTGGTGGTGGTTAGTTTAGTTCTGGTGTTGTGGTTAGTTTAGTTCTGGTGTTTGGTTGTTGTAGTTTGGTGTTGTGGTTAGTTCTGGTGTTGTGGTTAGTTTAGTTCTGGTGTTGTGGTTAGTTTAGTTCTGGTGTTGTGGTTAGTTTAGTTCTGGTGTTGTGGTTAGTTTAGTTCTGGTGCTGTGGTTAGTTTAGTTCTGGTGTTGTGGTTAGTTTAGTTCTGGTGTTGTGGTTAGTTTAGTTCTGGTGGTGTGGTTAGTTTAATGGTGTTGTGTTAGTTTATTCTGGTGTTGTGGTTAGATTCTGTGGTGGTTAGTTTAGTTCTGTGTTGTGGTTAGTTTAGTTCTGGTGTTGTGGTTAGTTTAGTTCTGGTGTTGTGGTTAGTTTAGTTCTGGTGTTGTGGTTAGTTCTGGTGTTGTGGTTAGTTTAGTTCTGGTGTTGTGGTTAGTTAGTTCTGGTGTTGTGGTTAGGTTAGTTCTGGTGTTGTGGTAGTTTGGTTAGTTTAGTTCTGGTGTGTGGTTAGTTTAGTTCTGGTGTGTGGTTAGTTTAGTTCTGGTGTTGTGGTTAGTTTAGTTCTGGTTGTGGTTAGTTTATTCTGGTGTGTGGTTAGTTAGTTCTGGTGTTGTGGTTAGTTTAGTTCTGGTGTTGTGGTTAGTTCTGGTGTTGTGGTTAGTTTAGTTCTGGTGTTGTGGTTAGTTTAGTTCTGGTGTTGTGGTTAGGTTAGTTCTGGTGTTGTGGTTAGTTTTAGTTCTGGTGTTGTGGTTAGTTTAGTTCTGGTTGCTGTGGTTAGTTTAGTTCTGGTGTTGTGCTTAGTTTAGTTCTGGTGTTGTGGTTAGTTTAGTTCTGGTGCTGTGGTTAGTTTAGTTCTGGTGTTGTGGTTAGTTTCGTTCTGGTGTTGTGTTAGTTTAGTTCTGGTTGTGGTTAGTTCTGGCATTGTGGTTAGTTTAGTTCTGGTGTTGTGGTTAGTTTAGTTCTGGTGTGTGTTACGTTAGTTCTGGTGTTGTGGTAGTTAGTTCTGGTGTTGTGGTTAGTTTAGTTCTGGTGTTGTGGTTAGTTTAGTTCTGGTGTTGTGGTTAGTTTAGTTCTGGTGTTGTGGTTATTCTGGTGTGTGGTTAGTTTAGTTCTGGTGTTGTGGTTAGTTTAGTTCTGGTGTTGTGGTTAGTTTAGTTCTGGTGTTGTGGTTAGTTTAGTTCTGGTGTTGTGGTTAGTTTAGTTCTGGTGTTGTGGTTAGTTTAGTTCTGGTGTTGTGGTTAGTTTAGTTCTGGTGTTGTGGTTAGTTTAGTTCTGGTGTTGGTATTTTAGTTCTGGTGTGGGTTAGTTTAGTTCTGGTGTTGTGGTTAGTTTAGTTCTGGTGTTGTTGTTAGTGCTGGTGTTGTGGTTAGTTTAGTTCTGGTGTTGTGGTTAGTTTAGTTCTGGTGTTGTGGTTAGGTTAGTTCTGGTGTTGTGGTTAGTTTCGTTCTGGTGTTGTGGTTAGTTTAGTTCTGGTGTTGTGGTTAGTTTAGTTCTGGTGCTGTGGTTAGTTAGTTCTGGTGTTGTGGTTAGTTTAGTTCTGGTGTTGTGGTTAGTTTAGTTCTGGTGATGTGGTTAGTTTAGTTCTGGTGTTGTGGTTAGTTTAGTTCTGGTGCTGTGGTTAGTTTAGTTCTGGTGTTGTGGTTAGTTTAGTTCTGGTGTTGTGGTTAGTTTAGTTCTGGTGTTGTGGTTAGTTTAGTTCTGGTGTTGTGGTTAGTTTAGTTCTGGTGTTGTGGTTAGTTTAGTTCTGGTGTTTTGGTTAGTTTAGTTCTGGTGTTGTGGTTAGTTTAGTTCTGGTGTTGTGGTTAGTTTAGTTCTGGTGTTGTGGTTAGTTTAGTTCTGGTGTTGTGGTTAGTTAGTTCTGGTGTTGTGGTTAGTTTAGTTCTGGTGTTGTGGTTAGTTTAGTTCTGGTGTTGTGGTTAGTTTAGTTCTGGTGCTGTGGTTAGTTTAGTTCTGGTGTTGTGGTTAGTTCTGGTGTTGTGGTTAGGTTCGTTCTGGTGTTGTGGTTAGTTTAGTTCTGGTGCTGTGGTTAGTTTAGTTCTGGTGCTGTGGTTAGTTTAGTTCTGGGGTTGTGGTTAGTTTAGTTCTGGTGTTGTGGTTAGTTTAGATATGGTGTTGTGGTTAGTTTAGTTCTGGCGTTGTGGTTAGTTTAGTTCTGGTGTTGTGGTTAGTTTAGTTCTGGTGTTGTGGTTAGTTTAGTTCTGGTGATGTGGTTAGGTTAGTTCTGGTGTTGTGCTTAGTTTAGTTCTGGTGTTGTGGTTAGTTTAGTTCTGGTGCTGTGGTTAGTTTAGTTCTGGTGTTGTGGTTAGTTTAGTTCTGGTGTTGTGGTTAGTTTAGTTCTGGTGTTTTGGTTAGTTCTGGCGTTGTGGTTAGTTTAGTTCTGGTGTTGTGGTTAGTTTAGTTCTGGTGTTGTGGTTAGGTTAGTGCTGGTGTTGTGGTTAGTTTAGTTCTGGTGTTGTGGTTAGTTTAGTTCTGGTGTTGTGGTTAGTTTAGTTCTGGTGTTGTGGTTAGTTCTGGTGTTGTGGTTAGTTTAGTTCTGGTGTTGTGGTTAGTTTAGTTCTGGTGTTGTGGTTAGGTTAGTGCTGGTGTTGTGGTTAGTTTAGTTCTGGTGTTGTGGTTAGTTTAGTTCTGGTGTTGTGGTTAGTTTAGTTCTGGTGTTGTGGTTAGTTTAGTTCTGGTGTTGTGGTTAGTTTAGTTCTGGTGTTGTGGTTAGTTTAGTTCTGGTGTTGTGGTTAGTTCTGGTGTTGTGGTTAGTTTAGTTCTGGTGTTGTGGTTAGTTCTGGTGTTGTGGTTAGTTTAGTTCTGGTGTTGTGGTTAGTTTAGTTCTGGTGTTGTGGTTAGTTCTGGTGTTGTGGTTAGGTTAGTTCTGGTGTTGTGGTTAGTTTAGTTCTGGTGTTGTGGTTAGTTTAGTTCTGGTGTTGTGGTTAGTTTAGTTCTGGTGCTGTGGTTAGGTTAGTTCTGGTGTTGTGGTTAGTTTAGTTCTGGTGTTGTGGTTAGTTTAGTTCTGGTGCTGTGGTTAGTTTAGTTCTGGTGTTGTGGTTAGTTTAGTTCTGGTGCTGTGGTTAGTTTAGTTCTGGTGTTGTGGTTAGTTTAGTTCTGGTGTTGTGGTTACTTTAGTTCTGGTGTTGTGGTCAGTTTAGTTCTGGCGTTGTGGTTAGTTTAGTTCTGGTGTTGTGGTTAGTTTAGTTCTGGTGTTGTGGTTAGTTTAGTTCTGGTGTTGTGGTTAGTTTAATTATGGTGTTGTTGTTAGTTTAGTTCTGGTGTTGTGGTTAGTTTAGTTCTGGTGTTGTGGTTAGTTTAGTTCTGGTGTTGTGGTTAGTTCTGGTGTTGTGGTTAGTTTAGTTCTGGTGTTGTGGTTAGTTCTGGTGTTGTGGTTAGTTTAGTTCTGGTGTTGTGGTTAGTTTAGTTCTGGTGTTGTGGTTAGTTCTGGTGTTGTGGTTAGGTTAGTTCTGGTGTTGTGGTTAGTTTAGTTCTGGTGTTGTGGTTAGTTTAGTTCTGGTGTTGTGGTTAGTTTAGTTCTGGTGCTGTGGTTAGGTTAGTTCTGGTGTTGTGGTTAGTTTAGTTCTGGTGTTGTGGTTAGTTTAGTTCTGGTGCTGTGGTTAGTTTAGTTCTGGTGTTGTGGTTAGTTTAGTTCTGGTGCTGTGGTTAGTTTAGTTCTGGTGTTGTGGTTAGTTTAGTTCTGGTGTTGTGGTTACTTTAGTTCTGGTGTTGTGGTCAGTTTAGTTCTGGCGTTGTGGTTAGTTTAGTTCTGGTGTTGTGGTTAGTTTAGTTCTGGTGTTGTGGTTAGTTTAGTTCTGGTGTTGTGGTTAGTTTAATTATGGTGTTGTTGTTAGTTTAGTTCTGGTGTTGTGGTTAGTTTAGTTCTGGTGTTGTGGTTAGTTTAGTTCTGGTGTTGTGGTTAGTTTAGTTCTGGTGCTGTGGTTAGTTTAGTTCTGGTGTTGTGGTTAGTTCTGGTGTTGTGGTTAGGTTCGTTCTGGTGTTGTGGTTAGTTTAGTTCTGGTGTTGTGGTTAGTTTAGTTCTGGTGTTGTGGTTAGTTTAGTTCTGGTGTTGTGGTTAGTTTAATTCTGGTGTTGTTGTTAGTTTAGTTCTGGTGTTGTCGTTAGTTTAGTTCTGGTGTTGTGGTTAGGTTAGTTCTGGTGTTGTGGTTAGTTTAGTTCTGGTGTTGTGGTTAGTTTAGTTCTGGTATTGTGGTTAGTTTAGTTCTGGTGCTGTGGTTAGTTTAGTTCTGGTGTTGTGGTTAGTTCTGGTGTTGTGGTTAGGTTCGTTCTGGTGGTGTGGTTAGTTTAGTTCTGGTGTTGTGGTTAGTTTAGTTCTGGTGTTGTGGTTAGTTTAGTTCTGGTGTTGTGGTTAGTTCTGGTGTTGTGGTTAGTTTAGTTCTGGTGTTGTGGTTAGTTTAGTTCTGGTGTTGTGGTTAGTTTAGTTCTGGTGTTGTGGTTAGTTTAGTTCTGGTGCTGTGGTTAGTTTAGTTCTGGTGTTGTGGTTAGTTTAGTTCTGGTGCTGTGGTTAGTTTAGTTCTGGTGTTGTGGTTAGTTCTGGTGTTGTGGTTAGGTTCATTCTGGTGGTGTGGTTAGTTTAGTTCTGGTGTTGTGGTTAGTGTAGTTCTGGTGTTGTGGTTAGTTTAGTTCTGGTGTTGTGGTTAGGTTAGTTCTGGTGTTGTTGTTAGTTTAGTTCTGGTGTTGTGGTTAGTTTAGTTCTGGTGTTGTGGTTAGTTCTGGTGTTGTGGTTAGTTTAGTTATGGTGTTGTGGTTAGTTTAGTTCTGGTGTTGTGGTTAGTTTAGTTCTGGTGTTGTGGTTAGTTCTGGTGTTGTGGTTAGTTTAGTTCTGGTGTTGTGGTTAGTTTAGTTCTTGTGTTGTGGTTAGGTTAGTTCTGGTGTTGTGGTTAGTTTAGTTCTGGTGGTGTGGTTAGTTTAGTTCTGGTGTTGTGGTTAGTTTAGTTCTGGTGTTGTGGTTAGTTTAGTTCTGGTGTTATGGTTAGTTCTGGTGGTGTGGTTAGTTTAGTTCTGGTGTTGTGGTTAGTTTAGTTCTGGTGTTGTGGTTAGGTTAGTTCTGGTGTTGTGGTTAGTTTAGTTCTGGTTAGTTTAGTTCTGGTGTTGTGGTTAGTTTAGTTCTGGTGCTGTGGTTAGGTTAGTTCTGGTGTTGTGCTTAGTTTAGTTCTGGTGTTGTGGTTAGTTTAGTTCTGGTGCTGTGGTTAGTTTAGTTCTGGTGTTGTGGTTAGTTTCGTTCTGGTGTTGTGGTTAGTTTAGTTCTGGTGTTGTGGTTAGTTCTGGCATTGTGGTTAGTTTAGTTCTGGTGTTGTGGTTAGTTTAGTTCTGGTGTTGTGGTTACGTTAGTTCTGGTGTTGTGGTTAGTTTAGTTCTGGTGTTGTGGTTAGTTTAGTTCTGGTGTTGTGGTTAGTTTAGTTCTGGTGTTGTGGTTAGTTCTGGTGTTGTGGTTAGGTTCGTTCTGGTGTTGTGGTTAGTTTAGTTCTGGTGTTGTGGTTAGTTTAGTTCTGGTGTTGTGGTTAGTTTAGTTCTGGTGTTGTGGTTAGTTTAATTCTGGTGTTGTTGTTAGTTTAGTTCTGGTGTTGTCGTTAGTTTAGTTCTGGTGTTGTGGTTAGGTTAGTTATGGTGTTGTGGTTAGTTTAGTTCTGGTGTTGTGGTTAGTTTAGTTCTGGTATTGTGGTTAGTTTAGTTCTGGTGCTGTGGTTAGTTTAGTTCTGGTGTTGTGGTTAGTTTAGTTCTGGTGTTGTGGTTAGTTCTGGTGTTGTGGTTAGGCTCGTTCTGGTGTTGTGGTTAGTTTAGTTCTGGTGTTGTGGTTAGTTTAGTTCTGGTGTTGTGGTTAGTTCTGGTGTTGTGGTTAGTTTAGTTCTGGTGTTGTGGTTAGTTTAGTTCTGGTGTTGTGGTTAGTTTAGTTCTTGTGTTGTGGTTAGTTTAGTTCTGGTGCTGTGGTTAGTTTAGTTCTGGTGTTGTGGTTAGTTTAGTTCTGGTGCTGTGGTTAGTTTAGTTCTGGTGTTGTGGTTAGTTCTGGTGTTGTGGTTAGGTTCATTCTGGTGGTGTGGTTAGTTTAGTTCTGGTGTTGTGGTTAGTTTAGTTCTGGTGTTGTGGTTAGTTTAGTTCTGGTGTTGTGGTTAGGTTAGTTCTGGTGTTGTTGTTAGTTTAGTTCTGGTGTTGTGGTTAGTTTAGTTCTGGTGTTGTGGTTAGTTCTGGTGTTGTGGTTAGTTTAGTTATGGTGTTGTGGTTAGTTTAGTTCTGGTGTTGTGGTTAGTTTAGTTCTGGTGTTGTGGTTAGTTCTGGTGTTGTGGTTAGTTTAGTTCTGGTGTTGTGGTTAGTTTAGTTCTTGTGTTGTGGTTAGGTTAGTTCTGGTGTTGTGGTTAGTTTAGTTCTGGTGGTGTGGTTAGTTTAGTTCTGGTGTTGTGGTTAGTTTAGTTCTGGTGTTGTGGTTAGTTTAGTTCTGGTGTTATGGTTAGTTCTGGTGGTGTGGTTAGTTTAGTTCTGGTGTTGTGGTTAGTTTAGTTCTGGTGTTGTGGTTAGGTTAGTTCTGGTGTTGTGGTTAGTTTAGTTCTGGTTAGTTTAGTTCTGGTGTTGTGGTTAGTTTAGTTCTGGTGCTGTGGTTAGGTTAGTTATGGTGTTGTGCTTAGTTTAGTTCTGGTGTTGTGGTTAGTTTAGTTCTGGTGCTGTGGTTAGTTTAGTTCTGGTGTTGTGGTTAGTTTCGTTCTGGTGTTGTGGTTAGTTTAGTTCTGGTGTTGTGGTTAGTTCTGGCATTGTGGTTAGTTTAGTTCTGGTGTTGTGGTTAGTTTAGTTCTGGTGTTGTGGTTACGTTAGTTCTGGTGTTGTGGTTAGTTCTGGTGTTGTGGTTAGTTTAGTTCTGGTGTTGTGGTTAGTTTAGTTCTGGTGTTGTGGTTAGTTTAGTTCTGGTGTTGTGGTTAGTTTAGTTCTGGTGTTGTGGTTAGTTTAGTTCTGGTGTTGTGGTTAGTTCTGGTGTTGTGGTTAGTTTAGTTTTGGTGTTGTGGTTCGTTTAGTTCTGGTGTTGTGGTTAGGTTAGTTCTGGTGTTGTGGTTAGTTTAGTTCTGGTGTTGTGGTTAGTTTAGTTCTGGTGTTGTGGTTAGTTTAGTTCTGGTGCTGTGGTTAGGTAAGTTCTGGTGTTGTGGTTAGTTTAGTTCTGGTGTTGTGGTTAGTTTAGTTCTGGTGCTGTGGTTAGTTTAGTTCTGGTGTTGTGGTTAGTTTAGTTCTGGTGCTGTGGTTAGTTTAGTTCTGGTGTTGTGGTTAGTTTAGTTCTGGTGTTGTGGTTACTTTAGTTCTGGTGTTGTGGTTAGTTTAGTTCTGGCGTTGTGGTTAGTTTAGTTCTGGTGTTGTGGTTAGTTTAGTTCTGGTGTTTTGGTTAGTTTAGTTCTGGTGTTGTGGTTAGTTTAATTCTGGTGTTGTTGTTAGTTTAGTTCTGGTGTTGTGGTTAGTTTAGTTCTGGTGTTGTGGTTAGGTTAGTTCTGGTGTTGTGGTTAGTTTAGTTCTGGTGTTGTGGTTAGTTTAGTTCTGGTGTTGTGGTTAGTTTAGTTCTGGTGCTGTGGTTAGTTTAGTTCTGGTGTTGTGGTTAGTTCTGGTGTTGTGGTTAGGTTCGTTCTGGTGTTGTGGTTAGTTTAGTTCTGGTGCTGTGGTTAGTTTAGTTCTGGTGCTGTGGTTAGTTTAGTTTTGGGGTTGTGGTTAGTTTAGTTCTGGTGTTGTGGTTAGTTTAGATATGGTGTTGTGGTTAGTTTAGTTCTGGCGTCGTGGTTAGTTTAGTTCTGGTGTTGTGGTTAGTTTAGTTCTGGTGTTGTGGTTAGTTTAGTTCTGGTGTTGTGGTTAGTTTAGTTCTGGTGTTGTGGTTAGTTTAGTTCTGGTGTTGTGGTTAGTTTAGTTCTGGTGTTGTGGTTAGGTTAGTTATGGTGTTGTGGTTCGTTTAGTTCTGGTGCTGTGGTTAGTTTAGTTCTGGTGTTGTGGTTAGTTTAGTTCTGGTGTTGTGGTTAGTTTAGTTCTGGTGTTGTGGTTAGTTTAGTTCTGGTGCTGTGGTTAGTTTAGTTCTGGTGTTGTGGTTAGTTTAGTTCTGGTGTTGTGGTTAGTTTAGTTCTGGTGCTGTGGTTAGTTTAGTTCTGGTGTTGTGGTTAGGTTAGTTCTGGTGTTGTGGTTAGTTTAGTTCTGGTGCTGTGGTTAGTTTAGTTCTGGTGTTGTGTTAGTTTATTTCTGGTGCTGTGGTTAGTTTAGTTCTGGTGTTGTGGTTAGTTTAGTTCTGGTGCTGTGGTTAGTTTAGTTCTGGTGCTGTGGTTAGTTTAGTTATGGTGCTGTGGTTAGTTTAGTTCTGGTGCTGTGGTTAGTTTAGTTCTGGTGCTGTGGTTAGTTTAGTTCTGGTGCTGTGGTTAGTTTAGTTCTGGTGCTGTGGTTAGTTTAGTTCTGGTGTTGTGGTTAGTTTAGTTCTGTTGTTGTGGTTAGTTTAGTTATGGTGTTGTGGTTAGTTTAGTTCTGGTGCTGTGGTTAGTTTAGTTCTGGTGATGTGGTTAGTTTAGTTCTGGTGTTGTGGTTAGTTTAGTTCTGGTGTTGTGGTTTGTTTAGTTCTGGTGTTGTGGTTAGTTTAGTTCTGGTGTTGTGGTTAGTTTAGTTCTGGTGTTGTGGTTAGTTTAGTTCTGGTGTTGTGGTGTTGTGGTTAGTTTAGTTCTGGTGTTGTGGTTAGTTTAGTTCTGATGCTGTGGTTAGTTTAGTTCTGGTGTTGTGGTGTTGTGGTTAGTTTAGTTCTGGTGTTGTGGTTAGTTTAGTTATGGTGCTGTGGTTAGTTTAGTTCTGGTGTTGTGGTTAGTTTAGTTTTGGTGTTGTGGTTAGTTTAGTTCTGGTGTTGTGGTTAGTTCTGGTGTTGTGGTTAGTTTAGTTCTGGTGTTGTGGTTAGTTTAGTTCTGGTGTTGTGGTTAGTTCTGGTGTTGTGGTTAGTTTAGTTCTGGTGTTGTAGTTCGTTTAGTTCTGGTGTTGTGGTTAGTTTAGTTCTGGTGTTGTGGTTAGTTCTGGTGTTGTGGTTAGTTTAGTTCTGGTGCTGTGGTTAGTTTAGTTCTGGTGTTGTGGTTAGTTTAGTTCTGGTGCTGTGGTTAGTTTAGTTCTGGTGCTGTGGTTAGTTTAGTTCTGGTGCTGTGGTTAGTTTAGTTCTGGTGTTGTGGTTAGTTTAGTTCTGGTGCTGTGGTTAGTTTAGTTATCGTGCTGTGGTTAGTTTAGTTCTGGTGTTGTGGTTAGTTTAGTTCTGGTGCTGTGGTTAGTTTAGTTCTGGTGTTGTGGTTAGTTTAGTTCTGGTGTTGTGGTTAGTTTAGTTCTGGTGCTGTGGTTAGTTCTGGTGTTGTGGTTAGTTTAGTTCTGGTGCTGTGGTTAGTTTAGTTCTGGTGTTGTGGTTAGTTTAGTTATGGTGTTGTGGTTAGTTTAGTTCTGGTGCTGTGGTTAGTTTAGTTCTGGTGCTGTGGTTAGTTTAGTTCTGTTGTTGTGGTTAGTTTAGTTCTGGTGTTGTGGTTAGTTCTGGTGGTGTGGTTAGTTTAGTTCTGGTGTTGTGGTTAGTTTAGTTCTGGTGTTGTGGTTAGGTTAGTTCTGGTGTTGTGGTTAGTTTAGTTCTGGTGTTGTGGTTAGTTTAGTTCTGGTGTTGTGGTTAGTTTAGTTCTGGTGCTGTGGTTAGGTTAGTTCTGGTGTTGTGCTTAGTTTAGTTCTGGTGTTGTGGTTAGTTTAGTTCTGGTGTTGTGGTTAGTTTAGTTCTGGTGTTGTGGTTAGTTCTGGTGTTGTGGTTAGTTTAGTTCTGGTGTTGTGGTTCGTTTAGTTCTGGTGTTGTGGTTAGGTTAGTTCTGGTGTTGTGGTTAGTTTAGTTCTGGTGTTGTGGTTAGTTTAGTTCTGGTGTTGTGGTTAGTTTAGTTCTGGTGCTGTGGTTAGGTAAGTTCTGGTGTTGTGGTTAGTTTAGTTCTGGTGTTGTGGTTAGTTTAGTTCTGGTGCTGTGGTTAGTTTAGTTCTGGTGTTGTGGTTAGTTTAGTTCTGGTGCTGTGGTTAGTTTAGTTCTGGTGTTGTGGTTAGTTTAGTTCTGGTGTTGTGGTTACTTTAGTTCTGGTGTTGTGGTTAGTTTAGTTCTGGCGTTGTGGTTAGTTTAGTTCTGGTGTTGTGGTTAGTTTAGTTCTGGTGTTTTGGTTAGTTTAGTTCTGGTGTTGTGGTTAGTTTAATTCTGGTGTTGTTGTTAGTTTAGTTCTGGTGTTGTGGTTAGTTTAGTTCTGGTGTTGTGGTTAGGTTAGTTCTGGTGTTGTGGTTAGTTTAGTTCTGGTGTTGTGGTTAGTTTAGTTCTGGTGCTGTGGTTAGTTTAGTTCTGGGGTTGTGGTTAGTTTAGTTCTGGTGTTGTGGTTAGTTTAGATATGGTGTTGTGGTTAGTTTAGTTCTGGCGTTGTGGTTAGTTTAGTTCTGGTGTTGTGGTTAGTTTAGTTCTGGTGTTGTGGTTAGTTTAGTTCTGGTGTTGTGGTTAGTTTAGTTCTGGTGTTGTGGTTAGTTTAGTTCTGGTGTTGTGGTTAGTTTAGTTCTGGTGTTGTGGTTAGGTTAGTTATGGTGTTGTGGTTAGTTTAGTTCTGGTGCTGTGGTTAGTTTAGTTCTGGTGTTGTGGTTAGTTTAGTTCTGGTGTTGTGGTTAGTTTAGTTCTGGTGTTGTGGTTAGTTTAGTTCTGGTGTTGTGGTTAGGTTAGTTCTGGTGTTGTGGTTAGTTTAGTTCTGGTGCTGTGGTTAGTTTAGTTCTGGTGTTGTGGTTAGTTTAGTTCTGGTGCTGTGGTTAGTTTAGTTCTGGTGCTGTGGTTAGTTTAGTTCTGGTGCTGTGGTTAGTTTAGTTCTGGTGTTGTGGTTAGTTTAGTTCTGGTGCTGTGGTTAGTTTAGTTCTGGTGTTGTGGTTAGGTTAGTTCTGGTGTTGTGGTTAGTTTAGTTCTGGTGCTGTGGTTAGTTTAGTTCTGGTGTTGTGTTAGTTTATTTCTGGTGCTGTGGTTAGTTTAGTTCTGGTGTTGTGGTTAGTTTAGTTCTGGTGCTGTGGTTAGTTTAGTTCTGGTGATGTGGTTAGTTTAGTTCTCGTGCTGTGGTTAGTTTAGTTCTGGTGTTGTGGTTAGTTTAGTTCTGGTGCTGTGGTTAGTTTTGTTCTGGTGCTGTGGTTAGTTTAGTTCTGGTGCTGTGGTTAGTTTAGTTCTGGTGCTGTGGTTAGTTTAGTTATGGTGCTGTGGTTAGTTTAGTTCTGGTGCTGTGGTTAGTTTAGTTCTGGTGCTGTGGTTAGTTTAGTTCTGGTGCTGTGGTTAGTTTAGTTCTGGTGCTGTGGTTAGTTTAGTTCTGGTGTTGTGGTTAGTTTAGTTCTGGTGTTGTGGTTAGTTTAGTTATGGTGTTGTGGTTAGTTTAGTTCTGGTGCTGTGGTTAGTTTAGTTCTGGTGCTGTGGTTAGTTTAGTTCTGGTGTTGTGGTTAGTTTAGTTCTGGTGTTGTGGTTAGTTTAGTTCTGGTGTTGTGGTTAGTTTAGTTCTGGTGTTGTGGTTAGTTTAGTTCTGGTGTTGTGGTTAGTTTAGTTCTGGTGTTGTGGTGTTGTGGTTAGTTTAGTTCTGGTGTTGTGGTTAGTTTAGTTCTGGTGCTGTGGTTAGTTTAGTTCTGGTGTTGTGGTGTTGTGGTTAGTTTAGTTCTGGTGTTGTGGTTAGTTTAGTTATGGTGCTGTGGTTAGTTCTGGTGTTGTGGTTAGTTTAGTTCTGGTGTTGTAGTTCGTTTAGTTCTGGTGTTGTGGTTAGTTTAGTTCTGGTGTTGTGGTTAGTTCTGGTGTTGTGGTTAGTTTAGTTCTGGTGCTGTGGTTAGTTTAGTTCTGGTGTTGAGGTTAGTTTAGTTCTGGTGCTGTGGTTAGTTTAGTTCTGGTGCTGTGGTTAGTTTAGTTCTGGTGCTGTGGTTAGTTTAGTTCTGGTGTTGTGGTTAGTTTAGTTCTGGTGCTGTGGTTAGTTTAGTTATCGTGCTGTGGTTAGTTTAGTTCTGGTGTTGTGGTTAGTTTAGTTCTGGTGCTGTGGTTAGTTTAGTTCTGGTGTTGTGGTTAGTTTAGTTCTGGTGTTGTGGTTAGTTTAGTTCTGGTGCTGTGGTTAGTTCTGGTGTTGTGGTTAGTTTAGTTCTGGTGCTGTGGTTAGTTTAGTTCTGGTGTTGTGGTTAGTTTAGTTATGGTGTTGTGGTTAGTTTAGTTCTGGTGCTGTGGTTAGTTTAATTCTGGTGCTGTGGTTAGTTTAGTTCTGTTGTTGTGGTTAGTTTAGTTCTGGTGTTGTGGTTAGTTCTGGTGGTGTGGTTAGTTTAGTTCTGGTGTTGTGGTTAGTTTAGTTCTGGTGTTGTGGTTAGGTTAGTTCTGGTGTTGTGGTTAGTTTAGTTCTGGTGTTGTGGTTAGTTTAGTTCTGGTGTTGTGGTTAGTTTAGTTCTGGTGCTGTGGTTAGGTTAGTTCTGGTGTTGTGCTTAGTTTAGTTCTGGTGTTGTGGTTAGTTTAGTTCTGGTGCTGTGGTTAGTTTAGTTCTGGTGTTGTGGTTAGTTTCGTTCTGGTGTTGTGGTTAGTTTAGTTCTGGTGTTGTGGTTAGTTTAGTTCTGGTGTTGTGGTTAGTTTAGTTCTGGTGTTGTGGTTAGTTTAGTTCTGGTGTTGTGGTTAGTTCTGGCATTGTGGTTAGTTTAGTTCTGGTGTTGTGGTTAGTTTAGTTCTGGTGTTGTGGTTACGTTAGTTCTGGTGTTGTGGTTAGTTTAGTTCTGGTGTTGTGGTTAGTTTAGTTCTGGTGTTGTGGTTAGTTTAGTTCTGGTGTTGTGGTTAGTTCTGGTGTTGTGGTTAGTTTAGTTCTGGTGTTGTGGTTAGTTTAGTTCTGGTGTTGTGGTTAGTTTAGTTCTGGTGTTGTGGTTAGGTTAGTTCTGGGGTTGTGGTTAGTTTAGTTCTGGTGTTGTGGTTAGTTTAGTTCTGGTGTTGTGGTTAGTTTAGTTCTGGTGTTGTGGTTAGTTTAGTTATGGTGTTGTGGTTAGTTTAGTTCTGGTGTTGTGGTTAGTTTAGTTCTGGTGTTGTGGTTAGTTTAGTTCTGGTGTTGTGGTTAGTTCTGGTGTTGTGGTTAGTTTAGTTCTGGTGTTGTGGTTAGGTTAGTTCTGGTGTTGTTGTTAGTTTAGTTCTGGTGTTGTGGTTAGTTTAGTTCTGGTGCTGTGGTTAGGTTAGTTCTGGTGGTGTGGTTAGTTTAGTTCTGGTGTTGTGGTTAGGTTAGTTCTGGTGGTGTGGTTAGTTTAGTTCTGGTGTTGTGGTTAGTTTAGTTCTGGTGTTGTGGTTAGTTTAGTTCTGGTGTTGTGGTTAGTTTAGTTCTGGTGCTGTGGTTAGTTCTGGTGTTGTGGTTAGTTTAGTTCTGGTGCTGTGGTTAGTTTAGTTCTGGTGTTGTGGTTAGTTTAGTTATGGTGTTGTGGTTAGTTTAGTTCTGGTGCTGTGGTTAGTTTAATTCTGGTGCTGTGGTTAGTTTAGTTCTGTTGTTGTGGTTAGTTTAGTTCTGGTGTTGTGGTTAGTTCTGGTGGTGTGGTTAGTTTAGTTCTGGTGTTGTGGTTAGTTTAGTTCTGGTGTTGTGGTTAGGTTAGTTCTGGTGTTGTGGTTAGTTTAGTTCTGGTGTTGTGGTTAGTTTAGTTCTGGTGTTGTGGTTAGTTTAGTTCTGGTGCTGTGGTTAGGTTAGTTCTGGTGTTGTGCTTAGTTTAGTTCTGGTGTTGTGGTTAGTTTAGTTCTGGTGCTGTGGTTAGTTTAGTTCTGGTGTTGTGGTTAGTTTCGTTCTGGTGTTGTGGTTAGTTTAGTTCTGGTGTTGTGGTTAGTTTAGTTCTGGTGTTGTGGTTAGTTTAGTTCTGGTGTTGTGGTTAGTTTAGTTCTGGTGTTGTGGTTAGTTCTGGCGTTGTGGTTAGTTTAGTTCTGGTGTTGTGGTTAGTTTAGTTCTGGTGTTGTGGTTACGTTAGTTCTGGTGTTGTGGTTAGTTTAGTTCTGGTGTTGTGGTTAGTTTAGTTCTGGTGTTGTGGTTAGTTTAGTTCTGGTGTTGTGGTTAGTTCTGGTGTTGTGGTTAGTTTAGTTCTGGTGTTGTGGTTAGTTTAGTTCTGGTGTTGTGGTTAGTTTAGTTCTGGTGTTGTGGTTAGGTTAGTTCTGGGGTTGTGGTTAGTTTAGTTCTGGTGTTGTGGTTAGTTTAGTTCTGGTGTTGTGGTTAGTTTAGTTCTGGTGTTGTGGTTAGTTTAGTTATGGTGTTGTGGTTAGTTTAGTTCTGGTGTTGTGGTTAGTTTAGTTCTGGTGTTGTGGTTAGTTTAGTTCTGGTGTTGTGGTTAGTTCTGGTGTTGTGGTTAGTTTAGTTCTGGTGTTGTGGTTCGTTTAGTTCTGGTGGTGTGGTTAGGTTAGTTCTGGTGTTGTGGTTAGTTTAGTTCTGGTGTTGTGGTTAGTTTAGTTCTGGTGTTGTGGTTAGTTTAGTTCTGGTGCTGTGGTTAGGTAAGTTCTGGTGTTGTGGTTAGTTTAGTTCTGGTGTTGTGGTTAGTTTAGTTCTGGTGCTGTGGTTAGTTTAGTTCTGGTGTTGTGGTTAGTTTAGTTCTGGTGCTGTGGTTAGTTTAGTTCTGGTGTTGTGGTTAGTTCTGGTGTTGTGGTTAGGTTCGTTCTGGTGTTGTGGTTAGTTTAGTTCTGGTGCTGTGGTTAGTTTAGTTCTGGTGTTGTGGTTAGTTCTGGTGTTGTGGTTAGGTTCGTTCTGGTGTTGTGGTTAGTTTAGTTCTGGTGCTGTGGTTAGTTTAGTTCTGGTGCTGTGGTTAGTTTAGTTCTGGGGTTGTGGTTAGTTTAGTTCTGGTGTTGTGGTTAGTTTAGATCTGGTGTTGTGGTTAGTTTAGTTCTGGCGTTGTGGTTAGTTTAGTTCTGGTGTTGTGGTTAGTTTAGTTCTGGTGTTGTGGTTAGTTTAGTTCTGGTGTTGTGGTTAGTTTAGTTCTGGTGTTGTGGTTAGTTTAGTTCTGGTGTTGTGGTTAGTTTAGTTCTGGTGTTGTGGTTAGGTTAGTTATGGTGTTGTGGTTAGTTTAGTTCTGGTGCTGTGGTTAGTTTAGTTCTGGTGTTGTGGTTAGTTTAGTTCTGGTGTTGTGGTTAGTTTAGTTCTGGTGTTGTGGTTAGTTTAGTTCTGGTGTTGTGGTTAGGTTAGTTCTGGTGTTGTGGTTAGTTTAGTTCTGGTGCTGTGGTTAGTTTAGTTCTGGTGTTGTGGTTAGTTTAGTTCTGGTGCTGTGGTTAGTTTAGTTCTGGTGCTGTGGTTAGTTTAGTTCTGGTGCTGTGGTTAGTTTAGTTCTGGTGTTGTGGTTAGTTTAGTTCTGGTGCTGTGGTTAGTTTAGTTCTGGTGTTGTGGTTAGGTTAGTTCTGGTGTTGTGGTTAGTTTAGTTCTGGTGCTGTGGTTAGTTTAGTTCTGGTGTTGTGTTAGTTTATTTCTGGTGCTGTGGTTAGTTTAGTTCTGGTGCTGTGGTTAGTTTAGTTCTGGTGCTGTGGTTAGTTTAGTTCTGGTGTTGTGGTTAGTTTAGTTCTGGTGCTGTGGTTAGTTTAGTTCTGGTGTTGTGGTTAGGTTAGTTCTGGTGTTGTGGTTAGTTTAGTTCTGGTGCTGTGGTTAGTTTAGTTCTGGTGTTGTGTTAGTTTATTTCTGGTGCTGTGGTTAGTTTAGTTCTGGTGTTGTGGTTAGTTTAGTTCTGGTGCTGTGGTTAGTTTAGTTCTGGTGATGTGGTTAGTTTAGTTCTCGTGCTGTGGTTAGTTTAGTTCTGGTGTTGTGGTTAGTTTAGTTCTGGTGCTGTGGTTAGTTTTGTTCTGGTGCTGTGGTTAGTTTAGTTCTGGTGCTGTGGTTAGTTTAGTTCTGGTGTTGTGGTTAGTTTAGTTCTGATGTTGTGGTTAGTTTAGTTCTGATGTTGTGGTTAGTTTAGTTCTGGTGTTATGGTTAGTTTAGTTCTGGTGCTGTGGTTAGTTTAGTTCTGGTGCTGTGGTTAGTTTAGTTCTGGTGCTGTGGTTAGTTTAGTTCTGGTGTTGTGGTTAGTTCTGGTGTTGTGGTTAGTTTAGTTCTGGTGTTGTGGTTCGTTTAGTTCTGGTGTTGATGTTAGTTTAGTTCTGGTGTTGTGGTGTTGTGGTTCGTTTAGTTCTGGTGTTGTGGTTAGTTTAGTTCTGGTGTTGTGGTTAGTTTAGTTCTGGTGTTGTGGTTAGGTTAGTTCTGGTGTTGTGGTTAGTTTAGTTCTGGTGCTGTGGTTAGTTTAGTTCTGGTGTTGTGGTTAGTTTAGTTCTGGTGCTGTGGTTAGTTTAGTTCTGGTGTTGTGGTTAGTTTAGTTCTGGTGTTGTGGTTAGTTTAGTTCTGGTGTTGTGGTTAGTTCTGGTGTTGTGGTTAGTTTAGTTCTGGTGTTGTGGTTAGTTTAGTTCTGGTGTTGTGGTTAGTTCTGGTGTTGTGGTTAGTTTAGTTCTGGTGTTGTGGTTAGTTTAGTTCTGGTGTTGTGGTTAGTTTAGTTCTGGTGTTGTGGTGTTGTGGTTCATTTAGTTCTGGTGTTGTGGTTAGTTTAGTTCTGGTGTTGTGGTTAGTTTAGTTATGGTGTTGTGGTTAGTTTAGTTCTGGTGTTGTGGTTAGTTTAGTTCTGATGTTGTGGTTAGTTTAGTTCTGGTGTTATGGTTAGTTTAGTTCTGGTGTTGTGGTTAGTTTAGTTCTGGTGCTGTGGTTAGTTTAGTTCTGGTGCTGTGGTTAGTTTAGTTCTGGTGTTGTGGTTAGTTTAGTTCTGGTGTTGTGGTTAGTTTAGTTCTGGTGTTGTGGTTAGTTTAGTTCTGGTGTTGTGGTTAGTTTAGTTCTGGTGTTGTGGTGTTGTGGTTAGTTTAGTTCTGGTGTTGTGGTTAGTTTAGTTCTGGTGCTGTGGTTAGTTTAGTTCTGGTGTTGTGGTATTGTGGTTAGTTTAGTTCTGGTGTTGTGGTTAGTTTAGTTATGGTGCTGTGGTTAGTTCTGGTGTTGTGGTTAGTTTAGTTCTGGTGTTGTAGTTCGTTTAGTTCTGGTGTTGTGGTTAGTTTAGTTCTGGTGTTGTGGTTAGTTCTGGTGTTGTGGTTAGTTTAGTTCTGGTGCTGTGGTTAGTTTAGTTCTGGTGTTGAGGTTAGTTTAGTTCTGGTGCTGTGGTTAGTTTAGTTCTGGTGCTGTGGTTAGTTTAGTTCTGGTGCTGTGGTTAGTTTAGTTCTGGTGTTGTGGTTAGTTTAGTTCTGGTGCTGTGGTTAGTTTAGTTATCGTGCTGTGGTTAGTTTAGTTCTGGTGTTGTGGTTAGTTTAGTTCTGGTGCTGTGGTTAGTTTAGTTCTGGTGTTGTGGTTAGTTTAGTTCTGGTGTTGTGGTTAGTTTAGTTCTGGTGCTGTGGTTAGTTCTGGTGTTGTGGTTAGTTTAGTTCTGGTGCTGTGGTTAGTTTAGTTCTGGTGTTGTGGTTAGTTTAGTTATGGTGTTGTGGTTAGTTTAGTTCTGGTGCTGTGGTTAGTTTAATTCTGGTGCTGTGGTTAGTTTAGTTCTGTTGTTGTGGTTAGTTTAGTTCTGGTGTTGTGGTTAGTTATGGTGGTGTGGTTAGTTTAGTTCTGGTGTTGTGGTTAGTTTAGTTCTGGTGTTGTGGTTAGGTTAGTTCTGGTGTTGTGGTTAGTTTAGTTCTGGTGTTGTGGTTAGTTTAGTTCTGGTGTTGTGGTTAGTTTAGTTCTGGTGCTGTGGTTAGGTTAGTTCTGGTGTTGTGCTTAGTTTAGTTCTGGTGTTGTGGTTAGTTTAGTTCTGGTGCTGTGGTTAGTTTAGTTCTGGTGTTGTGGTTAGTTTCGTTCTGGTGTTGTGGTTAGTTTAGTTCTGGTGTTGTGGTTAGTTTAGTTCTGGTGTTGTGGTTAGTTTAGTTCTGGTGTTGTGGTTAGTTTAGTTCTGGTGTTGTGGTTAGTTCTGGCGTTGTGGTTAGTTTAGTTCTGGTGTTGTGGTTAGTTTAGTTCTGGTGTTGTGGTTACGTTAGTTCTGGTGTTGTGGTTAGTTTATTTCTGGTGCTGTGGTTAGTTTAGTTCTGGTGCTGTGGTTAGTTTAGTTCTGGTGCTGTGGTTAGTTTAGTTCTGGTGTTGTGGTTAGTTTAGTTCTGGTGCTGTGGTTAGTTTAGTTCTGGTGTTGTGGTTAGGTTAGTTCTGGTGTTGTGGTTAGTTTAGTTCTGGTGCTGTGGTTAGTTTAGTTCTGGTGTTGTGTTAGTTTATTTCTGGTGCTGTGGTTAGTTTAGTTCTGGTGTTGTGGTTAGTTTAGTTCTGGTGCTGTGGTTAGTTTAGTTCTGGTGATGTGGTTAGTTTAGTTCTCGTGCTGTGGTTAGTTTAGTTCTGGTGTTGTGGTTAGTTTAGTTCTGGTGCTGTGGTTAGTTTTGTTCTGGTGCTGTGGTTAGTTTAGTTCTGGTGCTGTGGTTAGTTTAGTTCTGGTGTTGTGGTTAGTTTAGTTCTGATGTTGTGGTTAGTTTAGTTCTGATGTTGTGGTTAGTTTAGTTCTGGTGTTATGGTTAGTTTAGTTCTGGTGCTGTGGTTAGTTTAGTTCTGGTGCTGTGGTTAGTTTAGTTCTGGTGCTGTGGTTAGTTTAGTTCTGGTGTTGTGGTTAGTTCTGGTGTTGTGGTTAGTTTAGTTCTGGTGTTGTGGTTCGTTTAGTTCTGGTGTTGATGTTAGTTTAGTTCTGGTGTTGTGGTGTTGTGGTTCGTTTAGTTCTGGTGTTGTGGTTAGTTTAGTTCTGGTGTTGTGGTTAGTTTAGTTCTGGTGTTGTGGTTAGGTTAGTTCTGGTGTTGTGGTTAGTTTAGTTCTGGTGCTGTGGTTAGTTTAGTTCTGGTGTTGTGGTTAGTTTAGTTCTGGTGCTGTGGTTAGTTTAGTTCTGGTGTTGTGGTTAGTTTAGTTCTGGTGTTGTGGTTAGTTTAGTTCTGGTGTTGTGGTTAGTTCTGGTGTTGTGGTTAGTTTAGTTCTGGTGTTGTGGTTAGTTTAGTTCTGGTGTTGTGGTTAGTTCTGGTGTTGTGGTTAGTTTAGTTCTGGTGTTGTGGTTAGTTTAGTTCTGGTGTTGTGGTTAGTTTAGTTCTGGTGTTGTGGTGTTGTGGTTCATTTAGTTCTGGTGTTGTGGTTAGTTTAGTTCTGGTGTTGTGGTTAGTTTAGTTATGGTGTTGTGGTTAGTTTAGTTCTGGTGTTGTGGTTAGTTTAGTTCTGATGTTGTGGTTAGTTTAGTTCTGGTGTTATGGTTAGTTTAGTTCTGGTGTTGTGGTTAGTTTAGTTCTGGTGCTGTGGTTAGTTTAGTTCTGGTGCTGTGGTTAGTTTAGTTCTGGTGTTGTGGTTAGTTTAGTTCTGGTGTTGTGGTTAGTTTAGTTCTGGTGTTGTGGTTAGTTTAGTTCTGGTGTTGTGGTTAGTTTAGTTCTGGTGTTGTGGTGTTGTGGTTAGTTTAGTTCTGGTGTTGTGGTTAGTTTAGTTCTGGTGCTGTGGTTAGTTTAGTTCTGGTGTTGTGGTATTGTGGTTAGTTTAGTTCTGGTGTTGTGGTTAGTTTAGTTATGGTGCTGTGGTTAGTTCTGGTGTTGTGGTTAGTTTAGTTCTGGTGTTGTAGTTCGTTTAGTTCTGGTGTTGTGGTTAGTTTAGTTCTGGTGTTGTGGTTAGTTCTGGTGTTGTGGTTAGTTTAGTTCTGGTGCTGTGGTTAGTTTAGTTCTGGTGTTGAGGTTAGTTTAGTTCTGGTGCTGTGGTTAGTTTAGTTCTGGTGCTGTGGTTAGTTTAGTTCTGGTGCTGTGGTTAGTTTAGTTCTGGTGTTGTGGTTAGTTTAGTTCTGGTGCTGTGGTTAGTTTAGTTATCGTGCTGTGGTTAGTTTAGTTCTGGTGTTGTGGTTAGTTTAGTTCTGGTGCTGTGGTTAGTTTAGTTCTGGTGTTGTGGTTAGTTTAGTTCTGGTGTTGTGGTTAGTTTAGTTCTGGTGCTGTGGTTAGTTCTGGTGTTGTGGTTAGTTTAGTTCTGGTGCTGTGGTTAGTTTAGTTCTGGTGTTGTGGTTAGTTTAGTTATGGTGTTGTGGTTAGTTTAGTTCTGGTGCTGTGGTTAGTTTAATTCTGGTGCTGTGGTTAGTTTAGTTCTGTTGTTGTGGTTAGTTTAGTTCTGGTGTTGTGGTTAGTTATGGTGGTGTGGTTAGTTTAGTTCTGGTGTTGTGGTTAGTTTAGTTCTGGTGTTGTGGTTAGGTTAGTTCTGGTGTTGTGGTTAGTTTAGTTCTGGTGTTGTGGTTAGTTTAGTTCTGGTGTTGTGGTTAGTTTAGTTCTGGTGCTGTGGTTAGGTTAGTTCTGGTGTTGTGCTTAGTTTAGTTCTGGTGTTGTGGTTAGTTTAGTTCTGGTGCTGTGGTTAGTTTAGTTCTGGTGTTGTGGTTAGTTTCGTTCTGGTGTTGTGGTTAGTTTAGTTCTGGTGTTGTGGTTAGTTTAGTTCTGGTGTTGTGGTTAGTTTAGTTCTGGTGTTGTGGTTAGTTTAGTTCTGGTGTTGTGGTTAGTTCTGGCGTTGTGGTTAGTTTAGTTCTGGTGTTGTGGTTAGTTTAGTTCTGGTGTTGTGGTTACGTTAGTTCTGGTGTTGTGGTTAGTTTAGTTCTGGTGTTGTGGTTAGTTTAGTTCTGGTGTTGTGGTTAGTTTAGTTCTGGTGTTGTGGTTAGTTCTGGTGTTGTGGTTAGTTTAGTTCTGGTGTTGTGGTTAGTTTAGTTCTGGTGTTGTGGTTAGTTTAGTTCTGGTGTTGTGGTTAGGTTAGTTCTGGGGTTGTGGTTAGTTTAGTTCTGGTGTTGTGGTTAGTTTAGTTCTGGTGTTGTGGTTAGTTTAGTTCTGGTGTTGTGGTTAGTTTAGTTATGGTGTTGTGGTTAGTTTAGTTCTGGTGTTGTGGTTAGTTTAGTTCTGGTGTTGTGGTTAGTTTAGTTCTGGTGTTGTGGTTAGTTCTGGTGTTGTGGTTAGTTTAGTTCTGGTGTTGTGGTTCGTTTAGTTCTGGTGTTGTGGTTAGGTTAGTTCTGGTGTTGTGGTTAGTTTAGTTCTGGTGTTGTGGTTAGTTTAGTTCTGGTGTTGTGGTTAGTTTAGTTCTGGTGCTGTGGTTAGGTAAGTTCTGGTGTTGTGGTTAGTTTAGTTCTGGTGTTGTGGTTAGTTTAGTTCTGGTGCTGTGGTTAGTTTAGTTCTGGTGTTGTGGTTAGTTTAGTTCTGGTGCTGTGGTTAGTTTAGTTCTGGTGTTGTGGTTAGTTCTGGTGTTGTGGTTAGGTTCGTTCTGGTGTTGTGGTTAGTTTAGTTCTGGTGCTGTGGTTAGTTTAGTTCTGGTGTTGTGGTTAGTTCTGGTGTTGTGGTTAGGTTCGTTCTGGTGTTGTGGTTAGTTTAGTTCTGGTGCTGTGGTTAGTTTAGTTCTGGTGCTGTGGTTAGTTTAGTTCTGGGGTTGTGGTTAGTTTAGTTCTGGTGTTGTGGTTAGTTTAGATCTGGTGTTGTGGTTAGTTTAGTTCTGGCGTTGTGGTTAGTTTAGTTCTGGTGTTGTGGTTAGTTTAGTTCTGGTGTTGTGGTTAGTTTAGTTCTGGTGTTGTGGTTAGTTTAGTTCTGGTGTTGTGGTTAGTTTAGTTCTGGTGTTGTGGTTAGTTTAGTTCTGGTGTTGTGGTTAGGTTAGTTATGGTGTTGTGGTTAGTTTAGTTCTGGTGCTGTGGTTAGTTTAGTTCTGGTGTTGTGGTTAGTTTAGTTCTGGTGTTGTGGTTAGTTTAGTTCTGGTGTTGTGGTTAGTTTAGTTCTGGTGTTGTGGTTAGGTTAGTTCTGGTGTTGTGGTTAGTTTAGTTCTGGTGCTGTGGTTAGTTTAGTTCTGGTGTTGTGGTTAGTTTAGTTCTGGTGCTGTGGTTAGTTTAGTTCTGGTGCTGTGGTTAGTTTAGTTCTGGTGCTGTGGTTAGTTTAGTTCTGGTGTTGTGGTTAGTTTAGTTCTGGTGCTGTGGTTAGTTTAGTTCTGGTGTTGTGGTTAGGTTAGTTCTGGTGTTGTGGTTAGTTTAGTTCTGGTGCTGTGGTTAGTTTAGTTCTGGTGTTGTGTTAGTTTATTTCTGGTGCTGTGGTTAGTTTAGTTCTGGTGCTGTGGTTAGTTTAGTTCTGGTGCTGTGGTTAGTTTAGTTCTGGTGTTGTGGTTAGTTTAGTTCTGGTGCTGTGGTTAGTTTAGTTCTGGTGTTGTGGTTAGGTTAGTTCTGGTGTTGTGGTTAGTTTAGTTCTGGTGCTGTGGTTAGTTTAGTTCTGGTGTTGTGTTAGTTTATTTCTGGTGCTGTGGTTAGTTTAGTTCTGGTGTTGTGGTTAGTTTAGTTCTGGTGCTGTGGTTAGTTTAGTTCTGGTGATGTGGTTAGTTTAGTTCTCGTGCTGTGGTTAGTTTAGTTCTGGTGTTGTGGTTAGTTTAGTTCTGGTGCTGTGGTTAGTTTTGTTCTGGTGCTGTGGTTAGTTTAGTTCTGGTGCTGTGGTTAGTTTAGTTCTGGTGTTGTGGTTAGTTTAGTTCTGATGTTGTGGTTAGTTTAGTTCTGATGTTGTGGTTAGTTTAGTTCTGGTGTTATGGTTAGTTTAGTTCTGGTGCTGTGGTTAGTTTAGTTCTGGTGCTGTGGTTAGTTTAGTTCTGGTGCTGTGGTTAGTTTAGTTCTGGTGTTGTGGTTAGTTCTGGTGTTGTGGTTAGTTTAGTTCTGGTGTTGTGGTTCGTTTAGTTCTGGTGTTGATGTTAGTTTAGTTCTGGTGTTGTGGTGTTGTGGTTCGTTTAGTTCTGGTGTTGTGGTTAGTTTAGTTCTGGTGTTGTGGTTAGTTTAGTTCTGGTGTTGTGGTTAGGTTAGTTCTGGTGTTGTGGTTAGTTTAGTTCTGGTGCTGTGGTTAGTTTAGTTCTGGTGTTGTGGTTAGTTTAGTTCTGGTGCTGTGGTTAGTTTAGTTCTGGTGTTGTGGTTAGTTTAGTTCTGGTGTTGTGGTTAGTTTAGTTCTGGTGTTGTGGTTAGTTCTGGTGTTGTGGTTAGTTTAGTTCTGGTGTTGTGGTTAGTTTAGTTCTGGTGTTGTGGTTAGTTCTGGTGTTGTGGTTAGTTTAGTTCTGGTGTTGTGGTTAGTTTAGTTCTGGTGTTGTGGTTAGTTTAGTTCTGGTGTTGTGGTGTTGTGGTTCATTTAGTTCTGGTGTTGTGGTTAGTTTAGTTCTGGTGTTGTGGTTAGTTTAGTTATGGTGTTGTGGTTAGTTTAGTTCTGGTGTTGTGGTTAGTTTAGTTCTGATGTTGTGGTTAGTTTAGTTCTGGTGTTATGGTTAGTTTAGTTCTGGTGTTGTGGTTAGTTTAGTTCTGGTGCTGTGGTTAGTTTAGTTCTGGTGCTGTGGTTAGTTTAGTTCTGGTGTTGTGGTTAGTTTAGTTCTGGTGTTGTGGTTAGTTTAGTTCTGGTGTTGTGGTTAGTTTAGTTCTGGTGTTGTGGTTAGTTTAGTTCTGGTGTTGTGGTGTTGTGGTTAGTTTAGTTCTGGTGTTGTGGTTAGTTTAGTTCTGGTGCTGTGGTTAGTTTAGTTCTGGTGTTGTGGTATTGTGGTTAGTTTAGTTCTGGTGTTGTGGTTAGTTTAGTTATGGTGCTGTGGTTAGTTCTGGTGTTGTGGTTAGTTTAGTTCTGGTGTTGTAGTTCGTTTAGTTCTGGTGTTGTGGTTAGTTTAGTTCTGGTGTTGTGGTTAGTTCTGGTGTTGTGGTTAGTTTAGTTCTGGTGCTGTGGTTAGTTTAGTTCTGGTGTTGAGGTTAGTTTAGTTCTGGTGCTGTGGTTAGTTTAGTTCTGGTGCTGTGGTTAGTTTAGTTCTGGTGCTGTGGTTAGTTTAGTTCTGGTGTTGTGGTTAGTTTAGTTCTGGTGCTGTGGTTAGTTTAGTTATCGTGCTGTGGTTAGTTTAGTTCTGGTGTTGTGGTTAGTTTAGTTCTGGTGCTGTGGTTAGTTTAGTTCTGGTGTTGTGGTTAGTTTAGTTCTGGTGTTGTGGTTAGTTTAGTTCTGGTGCTGTGGTTAGTTCTGGTGTTGTGGTTAGTTTAGTTCTGGTGCTGTGGTTAGTTTAGTTCTGGTGTTGTGGTTAGTTTAGTTATGGTGTTGTGGTTAGTTTAGTTCTGGTGCTGTGGTTAGTTTAATTCTGGTGCTGTGGTTAGTTTAGTTCTGTTGTTGTGGTTAGTTTAGTTCTGGTGTTGTGGTTAGTTCTGGTGGTGTGGTTAGTTTAGTTCTGGTGTTGTGGTTAGTTTAGTTCTGGTGTTGTGGTTAGGTTAGTTCTGGTGTTGTGGTTAGTTTAGTTCTGGTGTTGTGGTTAGTTTAGTTCTGGTGTTGTGGTTAGTTTAGTTCTGGTGCTGTGGTTAGGTTAGTTCTGGTGTTGTGCTTAGTTTAGTTCTGGTGTTGTGGTTAGTTTAGTTCTGGTGCTGTGGTTAGTTTAGTTCTGGTGTTGTGGTTAGTTTCGTTCTGGTGTTGTGGTTAGTTTAGTTCTGGTGTTGTGGTTAGTTTAGTTCTGGTGTTGTGGTTAGTTTAGTTCTGGTGTTGTGGTTAGTTTAGTTCTGGTGTTGTGGTTAGTTCTGGCGTTGTGGTTAGTTTAGTTCTGGTGTTGTGGTTAGTTTAGTTCTGGTGTTGTGGTTACGTTAGTTCTGGTGTTGTGGTTAGTTTAGTTCTGGTGTTGTGGTTAGTTTAGTTCTGGTGTTGTGGTTAGTTTAGTTCTGGTGTTGTGGTTAGTTCTGGTGTTGTGGTTAGTTTAGTTCTGGTGTTGTGGTTAGTTTAGTTCTGGTGTTGTGGTTAGTTTAGTTCTGGTGTTGTGGTTAGGTTAGTTCTGGGGTTGTGGTTAGTTTAGTTCTGGTGTTGTGGTTAGTTTAGTTCTGGTGTTGTGGTTAGTTTAGTTCTGGTGTTGTGGTTAGTTTAGTTATGGTGTTGTGGTTAGTTTAGTTCTGGTGTTGTGGTTAGTTTAGTTCTGGTGTTGTGGTTAGTTTAGTTCTGGTGTTGTGGTTAGTTCTGGTGTTGTGGTTAGTTTAGTTCTGGTGTTGTGGTTCGTTTAGTTCTGGTGTTGTGGTTAGGTTAGTTCTGGTGTTGTGGTTAGTTTAGTTCTGGTGTTGTGGTTAGTTTAGTTCTGGTGTTGTGGTTAGTTTAGTTCTGGTGCTGTGGTTAGGTAAGTTCTGGTGTTGTGGTTAGTTTAGTTCTGGTGTTGTGGTTAGTTTAGTTCTGGTGCTGTGGTTAGTTTAGTTCTGGTGTTGTGGTTAGTTTAGTTCTGGTGCTGTGGTTAGTTTAGTTCTGGTGTTGTGGTTAGTTCTGGTGTTGTGGTTAGGTTCGTTCTGGTGTTGTGGTTAGTTTAGTTCTGGTGCTGTGGTTAGTTTAGTTCTGGTGTTGTGGTTACTTTAGTTCTGGTGTTGTGGTTAGTTTAGTTCTGGCGTTGTGGTTAGTTTAGTTCTGGTGTTGTGGTTAGTTTAGTTCTGGTGTTTTGGTTAGTTTAGTTCTGGTGTTGTGGTTAGTTTAATTCTGGTGTTGTTGTTAGTTTAGTTCTGGTGTTGTGGTTAGTTTAGTTCTGGTGTTGTGGTTAGGTTAGTTCTGGTGTTGTTGTTAGTTTAGTTCTGGTGTTGTGGTTAGTTTAGTTCTGGTGCTGTGGTTAGGTTAGTTCTGGTGGTGTGGTTAGTTTAGTTCTGGTGTTGTGGTTAGGTTAGTTCTGGTGGTGTGGTTAGTTTAGTTCTGGTGTTGTGGTTAGTTTAGTTCTGGTGTTGTGGTTAGTTTAGTTCTGGTGCTGTGGTTAGTTTAGTTCTGGTGTTGTGGTTAGTTCTGGTGTTGTGGTTAGGTTCGTTCTGGTGTTGTGGTTAGTTTAGTTCTGGTGCTGTGGTTAGTTTAGTTCTGGTGCTGTGGTTAGTTTAGTTCTGGGGTTGTGGTTAGTTTAGTTCTGGTGTTGTGGTTAGTTTAGATCTGGTGTTGTGGTTAGTTTAGTTCTGGCGTTGTGGTTAGTTTAGTTCTGGTGTTGTGGTTAGTTTAGTTCTGGTGTTGTGGTTAGTTTAGTTCTGGTGTTGTGGTTAGTTTAGTTCTGGTGTTGTGGTTAGTTTAGTTCTGGTGTTGTGGTTAGTTTAGTTCTGGTGTTGTGGTTAGGTTAGTTATGGTGTTGTGGTTAGTTTAGTTCTGGTGCTGTGGTTAGTTTAGTTCTGGTGTTGTGGTTAGTTTAGTTCTGGTGTTGTGGTTAGTTTAGTTCTGGTGTTGTGGTTAGTTTAGTTCTGGTGTTGTGGTTAGGTTAGTTCTGGTGTTGTGGTTAGTTTAGTTCTGGTGCTGTGGTTAGTTTAGTTCTGGTGTTGTGGTTAGTTTAGTTCTGGTGCTGTGGTTAGTTTAGTTCTGGTGCTGTGGTTAGTTTAGTTCTGGTGCTGTGGTTAGTTTAGTTCTGGTGTTGTGGTTAGTTTAGTTCTGGTGCTGTGGTTAGTTTAGTTCTGGTGTTGTGGTTAGGTTAGTTCTGGTGTTGTGGTTAGTTTAGTTCTGGTGCTGTGGTTAGTTTAGTTCTGGTGTTGTGTTAGTTTATTTCTGGTGCTGTGGTTAGTTTAGTTCTGGTGCTGTGGTTAGTTTAGTTCTGGTGCTGTGGTTAGTTTAGTTCTGGTGTTGTGGTTAGTTTAGTTCTGGTGCTGTGGTTAGTTTAGTTCTGGTGTTGTGGTTAGGTTAGTTCTGGTGTTGTGGTTAGTTTAGTTCTGGTGCTGTGGTTAGTTTAGTTCTGGTGTTGTGTTAGTTTATTTCTGGTGCTGTGGTTAGTTTAGTTCTGGTGTTGTGGTTAGTTTAGTTCTGGTGCTGTGGTTAGTTTAGTTCTGGTGATGTGGTTAGTTTAGTTCTCGTGCTGTGGTTAGTTTAGTTCTGGTGTTGTGGTTAGTTTAGTTCTGGTGCTGTGGTTAGTTTTGTTCTGGTGCTGTGGTTAGTTTAGTTCTGGTGCTGTGGTTAGTTTAGTTCTGGTGCTGTGGTTAGTTTAGTTATGGTGCTGTGGTTAGTTTAGTTCTGGTGCTGTGGTTAGTTTAGTTCTGGTGCTGTGGTTAGTTTAGTTCTGGTGCTGTGGTTAGTTTAGTTCTGGTGTTGTGGTTAGTTTAGTTCTGGTGTTTTGGTTAGTTTAGTTCTGGTGTTGTGGTTAGTTTAGTTCTGGTGCTGTGGTTAGTTCTGGTGTTGTGGTTAGTTTAGTTCTGGTGCTGTGGTTAGTTTAGTTCTGGTGTTGTGGTTAGTTTAGTTCTGGTGTTGTGGTTAGTTTAGTTCTGGTGCTGTGGTTAGTTTAGTTCTGGTGATGTGGTTAGTTTAGTTCTGGTGCTGTGGTTAGTTTAGTTCTGGTGATGTGGTTAGTTTAGTTATGGTGCTGTGGTTAGTTTAGTTCTGGTGCTGTGGTTAGTTTAGTTCTGGTGCTGTGGTTAGTTTAGTTCTGGTGCTGTGGTTAGTTTAGTTCTGGTGCTGTGGTTAGTTTAGTTCTGGTGTTGTGTTTAGTTTAGTTCTGGTGTTGTGGTTAGTTTAGTTATGGTGTTGTGGTTAGTTTAGTTCTGGTGCTGTGGTTAGTTTAGTTCTGGTGCTGTGGTTAGTTTAGTTCTGGTGTTGTGGTTAGTTTAGTTCTGGTGTTGTGGTTAGTTTAGTTCTGGTGTTGTGGTTAGTTTAGTTCTGGTGTTGTGGTTAGTTTAGTTCTGGTGTTGTGGTTAGTTTAGTTCTGGTGTTGTGGTGTTGTGGTTAGTTTAGTTCTGGTGTTGTGGTTCGTTTAGTTCTGGTGCTGTGGTTAGTTTAGTTCTGGTGTTGTGGTGTTGTGGTTAGTTTAGTTCTGGTGTTGTGGTTAGTTTACTTATGGTGCTGTGGTTAGTTTAGTTCTGGTGTTGTGGTTAGTTTAGTTTTGGTGTTGTGGTTAGTTTAGTTCTGGTGTTGTGGTTAGTTCTGGTGTTGTGGTTAGTTTAGTTCTGGTGTTGTGGTTAGTTTAGTTCTGGTGTTGTGTTTAGTTCTGGTGTTGTGGTTAGTTTAGTTCTGGTGTTGTAGTTCGTTTAGTTCTGGTGTTGTGGTTAGTTTAGTTCTGGTGTTGTGGTTAGTTCTGGTGGTGTGGTTAGTTTAGTTCTGGTGTTGTGGTTAGTTCTGGTGTTGTGGTTAGTTTAGTTCTGGTGTTGTGGTTAGTTTAGTTCTGGTGTTGTGGTTAGTTTAGTTCTGGTGTTGTGGTTAGTTTAGTTCTGGTGTTGTGGTTAGTTCTGGTGTTGTGGTTAGTTTAGTTCTGGTGTTGTGGTTAGTTTAGTTCTGGTGTTGTGGTTATTTCTGGTGTTGTGGTTAGTTTAGTTCTGGTGTTGTGGTTAGTTCTGGTGTTGTGGTTAGTTTAGTGCTGGTGTTGTGGTTAGTTTAGTTCTGGTGTTGTGGTTAGTTTAGTTCTGGTGTTGTGGTTAGTTCTGGTGTTTTGGTTAGTTTAGTTCTGGTGTTGTGGTTAGTTTAGTTCTGGTGCTGTGGTTAGTTTAGTTCTGGTGTTGTGGTTAGTTCTGGTGTTGTGGTTAGTTTAGTTCTGGTGTTGTGGTTAGTTTAGTGCTGGTGTTGTGGTTAGTTCTGGTGTTGTGGTAGGTTTAGTTCTGGTGCTGTGGTTAGTTTAGTTCTGGTGTTGTGGTTAGTTTAGTTCTGGTGCTGTGGTTAGTTTAGTTCTGGTGTTGTGGTTAGTTTAGTTCTGGTGTTGTGGTTAGTTTAGTTCTGGTGTTGTGGTAGGTTTAGTTCTGGTGCTGTGGTTAGTTTAGTTCTGGTGTTGTGGTTAGTTTAGTTCTGGTGCTGTGGTTAGTTTAGTTCTGGTGTTGTGGTTAGTTTAGTTCTGGTGTTGTGGTTAGTTTAGTTCTGGTGTTGTGGTTAGTTCTGGTGTTGTGGTTAGTTTAGTTCTGGTGTTGTGGTTCGTTTAGTTCTGGTGTTGATGTTAGTTTAGTTCTGGTGTTGTGGTTAGTTTAGTTCTGGTGCTGTGGTTAGTTTAGTTCTGGTGTTGTGGTTAGTTTAGTTCTGGTGTTGTGGTTAGTTTAGTTCTGGTGTTGTGGTTAGTTCTGGTGTTGTGGTTAGTTTAGTTCTGGTGTTGTGGTTAGTTTAGTTCTGGTGTTGTGGTTAGTTCTGGTGTTGTGGTTAGTTTAGTTCTGGTGTTGTGGTTAGTTTAGTTCTGGTGTTGTGGTTAGTTTAGTTCTTGTGTTGTGGTTAGTTTAGTTCTGGTGTTGTGGTTAGTTTAGTTCTGGTGTTGTGGTTAGTTTAGTTCTGGTGTTGTGGTTAGTTTAGTTCTGGTGTTGTGGTTAGTTTAGTTCTGGTGTTGTGGTTAGTTTAGTTCTGGTGCTGTGGTTAGTTTAGTTCTGGTGTTGTGGTTAGTTTAGTTCTGATGGTGTGGTTAGTTTAGTTCTGATGTTGTGGTTAGTTTAGTTCTGGTGTTATGGTTAGTTTAGTTCTGGTGCTGTGGTTAGTTTAGTTCTGGTGCTGTGGTTAGTTTAGTTCTGGTGCTGTGGTTAGTTTAGTTCTGGTGTTGTGGTTAGTTCTGGTGTTGTGGTTAGTTTAGTTCTGGTGTTGTGGTTCGTTTAGTTCTGGTGTTGATGTTAGTTTAGTTCTGGTGTTGTGGTGTTGTGGTTCGTTTAGTTCTGGTGTTGTGGTTAGTTTAGTTATGGTGTTGTGGTTAGTTTAGTTCTGGTGTTGTGGTTAGGTTAGTTCTGGTGTTGTGGTTAGTTTAGTTCTGGTGCTGTGGTTAGTTTAGTTCTGGTGTTGTGGTTAGTTTAGTTCTGGTGCTGTGGTTAGTTTAGTTCTGGTGTTGTGGTTAGTTTAGTTCTGGTGTTGTGGTTAGTTTAGTTCTGGTGTTGTGGTTAGTTCTGGTGTTGTGGTTAGTTTAGTTCTGGTGTTGTGGTTAGTTTAGTTCTGGTGTTGTGGTTAGTTCTGGTGTTGTGGTTAGTTTAGTTCTGGTGTTGTGGTTAGTTTAGTTCTGGTGTTGTGGTTAGTTTAGTTCTGGTGTTGTGGTGTTGTGGTTCATTTAGTTCTGGTGTTGTGGTTAGTTTAGTTCTGGTGTTGTGGTTAGTTTAGTTCTGGTGTTGTGGTTAGTTTAGTTCTGGTGTTGTGGTTAGTTTAGTTCTGATGTTGTGGTTAGTTTAGTTCTGGTGTTATGGTTAGTTTAGTTCTGGTGTTGTGGTTAGTTTAGTTCTGGTGCTGTGGTTAGTTTAGTTCTGGTGCTGTGGTTAGTTTAGTTCTGGTGTTGTGGTTAGTTTAGTTCTGGTGTTGTGGTTAGTTTAGTTCTGGTGTTGTGGTTAGTTTAGTTCTGGTGTTGTGGTTAGTTTAGTTCTGGTGTTGTGGTTAGTTTAGTTCTGGTGTTGTGGTTGGTCCCATGGAGGTTTGACAGAACCCGGCGTCTCTGGTTGTATTGCGCAGGAAGCCGTTAGAGCGAGTTAAAGTCCAGGTGCCGATTACTACAGTAATGAGAACCATATAATAATAACAACAACAACAACAACAATGACAGTAAAGGGCGTGCCGCGCAGCGTACGCTAACATGCCAGGTTAGAGGAATCACCCCATAATCCAGAGACACAATAACATCCTGGGTTGCTTTCTGCATAACGCTTCGCCATAACCTTTATGTAAATAATTGAAGTAAAATTTGAATTATTCATCAAAAGTGGCTGTAAAGCCCAGGGGGGGGGGTGGGGGGGGGCTCTCCTTTATGTTCTTCAGTGTAGTGACTACTGTAAAAATGTATTTATTGTAAATGCTATTACGGCGTGGAGTTATCGTCTTTGGACGCAGCTTGCTAAATACATAATGCGTATGGCCCTCCGCGCGCGCGTAAATGTCGTTGCCACTGTGTATGTATGTCACGCGGGTGCGCGGTGTGTACAGTGTTTTGCTGTAGGCCGCGGCCCGTTTCTCATGCCGTACGGCACAGTGATGAGGTGATGAGGTGGAGGAGGATGTTACTGTAGAGGTGATGAGGTGGAGGAGGATGTTACTGTAGAGGTGATGAGGTGATGAGGTGGAGGAGGATGTTACTGTAGAGGTGATGAGGTGGAGGAGGATGTTACTGTAGAGGTGATGAGGTGGAGGAGGATGTTACTGTAGAGGTGATGAGGTGGAGGAGGATGTTACTGTAGAGGTGATGAGGTGGAGGAGGATGTTACTGTAGAGGTGATGAGGTGATGAGGTGGAGGAGGAGGATGTTACTGTAGAGGTGATGAGGTGGAGGAGGATGTTACTGTAGAGGTGATGAGGTGGAGGAGGAGGATGTTACTGTAGAGGTGATGAGGAGGAGGAGGATGTTACTGTAGAGGTGATGAGGTGGAGGAGGATGTTACTGTAGAGGTGATGAGGTGGAGGAGGAGGATGTTACTGTAGAGGTGATGAGGAGGAGGAGGATGTTACTGTAGAGGTGATGAGGTGGAGGAGGATGTTACTGTAGAGGTGATGAGGTGGAGGAGGATGTTACTGTAGAGGTGATGAGGTGGAGGATGAGGATGTTACTGTAGAGGTGATGAGGTGGAGGAGGATGTTACTGTAGAGGTGATGAGGTGGAGGAGGATGTTACTGTAGAGGTGATGAGGTGGAGGATGAGGATGTTACTGTAGAGGTGATGAGGTGGAGGAGGATGTTACTGTAGAGGTGATGAGGTGGAGGAGGATGTTACTGTAGAGGTGATGAGGTGGAGGAGGATGTTACTGTAGAGGTGATGAGGTGGAGGAGGATGTTACTGTAGAGGTGATGAGGTGATGACTCCCCCAAGCCTCTCTCACTCTGTCACCGTCTCTCTCTCCTCCTGTCCCCTCGGGCGTCCCAGGGGACTCCATTACCTCTGCGTGCAGTGCATTGTGGGGGCATGTCAGGACCCCCCCCCCCCCCCCCCCCGGGGCGCAGCATGGCGGCGGGGCGTCTCACATTGATGGGCGGAGGTCTAACGCTGACCTGACTGACTTTCACTCTCAGCACAGAGACAGGTCTACATGGCAGAGAGGTGGGCCCTCGTGTGGTACGGGCTGGGGCCCCTCGTGTGGTATGGGCTGGGGCCCCTCGTGTGGTACGGGCTGGGGCCCCTCGTGTGGTATGGGCTGGGGCCCCTCGTGTGGTATGGGCTGGGGCCCCTCGTGTGGTACGGGCTGGGGCCCCTCGTGTGGTACGGGCTGGGGCCCCTTGTGTGGTATGGGCTGGGGCCCCTCGTGTGGTACGGGCTGGGGCCCCTCGTGTGGTACGGGCTGGGGCCCCTCGTGTGGTACGGGCTGGGGCCCCTTGTGTGGTATGGGCTGGGGCCCCTCGTGTGGTATGGGCTGGGGCCCCTCGTGTGGTATGGGCTGGGGCCCCTTGTGTGGTACGGGCTGGGGCCCCTCGTGTGGTACGGGCTGGGGCCCCTCGTGTGGTATGGGCTGGGGCCCCTCGTGTGGTACGGGCTGGGGCCCCTCGTGTGGTACGGGCTGGGGCCCCTCGTGTGGTATGGGCTGGGGCCCCTCGTGTGGTACGGGCTGGGGCCCCTCGTGTGGTACGGGCTGGGGCCCCTCGTGTGGTATGGGCTGGGGCCCCTCGTGTGGTATGGGCTGGGGCCCCTCGTGTGGTACGGGCTGGGGCCCCTCGTGTGGTACGGGCTGGGGCCCCTCGTGTGGTACGGGCTGGGGCCCCTCGTGTGGTATGGGCTGGGGCCCCTCGTGTGGTATGGGCTGGGGCCCCTTGTGTGGTACGGGCTGGGGCCCCTCGTGTGGTACGGCTGGGTAAATAACATTAACATGCAAATAAACAAATAAACATTTACAGACTTTTTTTTTTAAATAGCTAAAATCTAAAAGTGATGTCGTAATTTCCGAAACGGAGTGCCTGGCGGGGCATTTAAAAAAAAACATGGGATGATTATGAATATTTAACATCACACTTCAGGTTTTGTGTCTCTGTGTTTTGGGCTCCAGTCTCAGTAAGATACACGTACAGACGCACAGGGTCGTCGAGGAGGCTGCGTCTCTCCCTGCAGAGCGCCGTGCAGAGCGCCGTGCGGGGCCCCGAGAGCAGAGGCCCCGAGAGCAGAGGCCCCGAGAGCAGAGGCCCCGAGAGCAGAGGCCCCGAGAGCAGAGGCCCCGAGAGCAGAGGCCCCGAGAGCAGAGGCCCCGAGAGCAGAGGCCCCGAGAGCAGAGGCCCCGAGAGCAGAGGCCCCGAGAGCAGAGGCCCCGAGAGCAGAGGCCCCGAGAGCAGAGGCCCCGAGAGCAGAGGCCCTGAGAGCAGAGGCCCCGAGAGCAGAGGCCCCGAGAGCAGAGGCCCCGAGAGCAGAGGCCCTGAGAGCAGAGGCCCTGAGAGCAGAGGCCCCGAGAGCAGAGGCCCCGAGAGCAGAGGCCCCCAGCCCCACAGTCATCACTGTCATGTCTCAGGGCCCCGAGAGCAGAGGCCCCCAGCCCCACAGTCATCACTGTCATGTCTCAGGGCCCCGAGAGCAGAGGCCCCCAGCCCCACAGTCATCACTGTCATGTCTCAGGGCCCCGAGAGCAGAGGCCCCCAGCCCCACAGTCATCACTGTCATGTCTCAGGGCCCCGAGAGCAGAGGCCCCCAGCCCCACAGTCATCACTGTCATGTCTCAGGGCCCCGAGAGCAGAGGCCCCCAGCCCCACAGTCATCACTGTCATGTCTCAGGGCCCCGAGAGCAGAGGCCCCCAGCCCCACAGTCATCACTGTCATGTCTCAGGGCCCTGAGAGCAGAGGCCCCCAGCCCCACAGTCATCACTGTCTCAGGGCCCCGAGAGCAGAGGCCCCCAGCCCCACAGTCATCACTGTCATGTCTCAGGGCCCTGAGAGCAGAGGCCCCCAGCCCCACAGTCATCACTGTCATGTCTCAGGGCCCTGAGAGCAGAGGCCCCCAGCCCCACAGTCATCACTGTCATGTCTCAGGGCCCTGAGAGCAGAGGCCCCCAGCCCCACAGTCATCACTGTCATGTCTCAGGGCCCTGAGAGCAGAGGCCCCCAGCCCCACAGTCATCACCGTCATGTCTCAGGGCCTCGGCGCTGCGTCTGTGCTCTCTGACGGGCGCTCGCTCGTGGGGGGCAGGGCTTTGAACCCGGTCTCCTCCTCCTCTCTCTCTACCGGGGGCTAATCGCTGGTCCTGGACAGCGGACGGCCCCCTGAACAAACATTGACCGCCGTAAAGATCAGGGCTGGCCCCCTAACGATGTAAAGATCAGGGCTGGCCCCCTAACGATGTAAAGATCAGGGCTGGCCCCCTAACGATGTAAAGATCAGGGCTGGCCCCCTAACGATGTAAAGATCAGGGCTGGCCCCCTAACGATGTAAAGATCAGGGCTGGCCCCCTAACGATGTAAAGATCAGGGCTGGCCCCCTAACGATGTAAAGATCAGGGCTGGCACCTTAACGATGTAAAGATCAGGGCTGGCCCCCTAACGATGTAAAGATCAGGGCTGGCCCCCTAACGATGTAAAGATCAGGGCTGGCCCCCTAACGATGTAAAGATCAGGGCTGGCCCCCTAACGATGTAAAGATCAGGGCTGGCCCCCTAACGATGTAAAGATCAGGGCTGGCCCCCTAACGATGTAAAGATCAGGGCTGGCCCCCTAACGATGTAAAGATCAGGGCTGGCCCCCTAACGATGTATAGATCAGGGCTGGCCCCCTAACGATGTAAAGATCAGGGCTGGCCCCCTAACGATGTAAAGATCAGGGCTGGCCCCCTAACGATGTAAAGATCAGGGCTGGCCCCCTAACGATGTAAAGATCAGGGCTGGCCCCCTAACGATGTAAAGATCAGGGCTGGCCCCCTAACGATGTAAAGATCAGGGCTGGCCCCCTAACGATGTAAAGATCAGGGCTGGCCCCCTAACGATGTAAAGATCAGGGCTGGCCCCCTAACGATGTCAGTCAGCAGGGTTTTTTTTTATTTATTTTTTTTACAGCCAGGCCTTTTATGGAGACGGATGCCCGAGACGGACAGGACATTAGCTGTCAGCAGCGCCAGCAGGGGGGGTGGGGGGGGGGGGGTCTGATTGTGCTTCAGGAGCTGATGGCTGGTGGGAAGGAAGAGGCACATAAAGAAAGGAGACTCTGATCTGCCAGGACCCAGTGTGCACTCGTGTCACCGCTGAGAGCCTGACCACATGACCACATATTTTTCTTTAAAATGTATTTCAGATACTGGTTGAAGAAGTGCGTCTTTAGTCGACGGTGAAAGATTGGGCGGGTTCCGGCTGTCCTAACTGTGGTGGGTAGTTCATTCCACCATTGTGGGGCAAGGACTGAGAATAGGCGACTTCTCCTTGATGACCCTCCTGGAGCTCGGATAGGAGTGGGTCTGAGGCGGCCAGAAGATGCAGAGTGGAGGGGTCTTGAGGGTGTAGTTAGAGACCATTGACCAGAGGTAGGTGGGAGCGGTTCCCTTTGCCGCACGGTATGCTAGGTCGAGGGCCTTGAAGCGGATACGTGCAGCAATGGGGAGCCAGTGCAGGTCCCTAAGAAGTGGGGTGACATGGGCCGACTTCGGTAGGTTTGAGATGAGGCGAGCCTCTGTGTTCTGAATGAGTTGAAGAGGCTTAGTGGCAGTGGCCGGGAGGCCAGCGAGCAGTGCGTTGCAGTAGTCGAGGCGGGAGATGACTGTTGATTGGACGAGGAGTTGGGTGGCTTCTTTTGTCAGGAAGGGGCGGATCCTTCTGACGTTACTCAGGAGGAATCTGCAGGTACTGGTTGTCGCTGCGATGTGAGCAGAGAAGTTCAACTGGTCGTCGAGGACAACACCAAGGTTCTTGGCGGTCGGGGACGCGGTCACAGCTGCATTCTCGACTGTGATGGAAAGGTCGGTCAGGGGGGAGGATTTGGCCGGCAGGTGGAGCAATTCTGTTTTGCTTAGGTTCAGTTTGAGGTGGTTGGTCGTCATCCAGGCGGAGATGTCGGACAGACAGGCCGAGATCCATTCAGAGACGTGGATATCTGAGGGAGGGAAGGAGAGGAAGAGTTGAGTATCATCGGCATAGCAATGATGAGTAGGCATGAGACGTGATAATGTTACCCAGTGATTTAGTGTAGAGAGAGAAGAGAAGGGGTCCTAGGACCGAGCCCTGGGCGACACCCATCCGCAGGGGGCGGGTGGCCGACAGGGTCCCTCTGCATGACACTTGGTAGGAGCGGTCATTGAGGTATGATGTCAGCGCAGAGCCAGCCACTCCCATTCCCGCGAGGGACACGAGTTCATCCAGTGAGGCTTTTATTTGGTGACAACGCCGTGTCTCGCTCTCTCTCTCTCTCTCTCTCTCTCTCTCTCT
>NW_028170848.1:0-2500 GCF_963971535.1 Notolepis coatsorum | reverse complement strand
TCTAAGCACTAGGAGCGACTGGGTAGTGTAGAGGTCTAAGCACTAGGAGCGGCTGGGTAGTGTAGAGGTCTAAGCACTAGGAGAGGCTGGGTAGTGTAGAGGTCTAAGCACTAGGAGCGGCTGGGTAGTGTAGAGGTCTAAGCTCTGGAGCGGCTGGGTAGTGTAGAGGTCTAAGCACTGGAGCGGCTGGGTAGTGTAGAGGTCTAAGCACTGGAGCGGCTGGGTAGTGTAGAGGTCTAAGCACTAGGAGCGGCTGGGTAGTGTAGAGGTCTAAGTACAGTACTAGTGCGGCTGGGTAGTGTAGAGGTCTAAGCACTAGAGAGAGGCTGGGTAGTGTAGAGGTCTAAGCACTAGGAGCGGCTGGGTAGAGTAGAGGTCTAAGCACTAGAGAGCGGCTGGGTAGTGTAGAGGTCTAAGTACTAGTGCGGCTGGGTAGCATAGAGGTCTAAGCACTAGGAGCGGCTGGGTAGTGTAGAGGTCTAAGCACTAGGAGCGGCTGGGTAGCATAGAGGTCTAAGCACTAGAGAGCGGCTGGGTAGTGTAGAGGTCTAAGTACTAGTGCGGCTGGGTAGCATAGAGGTCTAAGCACTAGAGAGCGGCTGGGTAGTGTAGAGGTCTAAGCACTAGTGCGGCTGGGTAGCATAGAGGTCTAAGCACTCGCCTACCACCACAGAGACTCTAGGTTCCATTCCTGCTGTCAGCGGTACCTCTGGCGTGGTCCCTACGAACACAATTGGCACACTCTCACTGTTTAATGTTTGAGGGGAAATCTAATCTAACTCTGCTGAGTCTGCAGACGACTGGAGGTACAATAGGTCTTAACTGGAGGGTTCCAGGCTGGGAGGTTGAGGAACGCATGGCCCCTCTAGCCCTGGGCCTGTAATGCTGACTTCACAGTAGAGTTCCTCACCAGAGAGCTCCATTAGCTAAGCTGAGTGGATGAGTGGATGTGTCCGTTAGGCGTGTTTTGTCACTGACAGGGAGTTATGTCTGTCCTGTTTACACAGGAGCTGGCATTATACCACACACACACACAGCTTTCACAGGAAGATGGTAACTGTCACTCTGTGCTCAGTGATGCAGTGAGGCACAGTGATGCATTGTATAGTCTGATGGCTGTTGGAATGAAGGACTTCCTGTGCCGTTCAGTGGTGCATTTAGGTAGTGTGAGCCTAGCACTGAACATGCTCCTCCTGTCAGCCAAGTCTGTGTATAGTGGGTGGGTAACCCTTTCAATTCCCCCTGGTGTGGCCTAGAGGTCTAAGCACTGGGCTGTGTAGCGTAGAGGTCTAAGCACTGGCGTGGCTGGGTAGTGTAGAGGTCTAAGCACTAGGAGCGGCTGGGTAGTGTAGAGGTCTAAGCACTAGGAGCGGCTGGGTAGTGTAGAGGTCTAAGCACTAGGAGCGGCTGGGTAGTGTAGAGGTCTAAGCACTAGGAGCGGCTGGGTAGTGTAGAGGTCTAAGCACTAGGAGCGGCTGGGTAGTGTAGAGGTCTAAGCACTAGGAGCGGCTGGGTAGTGTAGAGGTCTAAGCACTAGGAGCGGCTGGGTAGTGTAGAGGTCTAAGCACTAGGAGCGACTGGGTAGTGTAGAGGTCTAAGCACTAGGAGCGGCTGGGTAGTGTAGAGGTCTAAGCACTAGGAGAGGCTGGGTAGTGTAGAGGTCTAAGCACTGGAGCGGCTGGGTAGTGTAGAGGTCTAAGCACTGGAGCGGCTGGGTAGTGTAGAGGTCTAAGCACTGGAGCGGCTGGGTAGTGTAGAGGTCTAAGCACTAGGAGCGGCTGGGTAGTGTAGAGGTCTAAGCACTAGAGAGCGGCTGGGTAGTGTAGAGGTCTAAGTACTAGTGCGGCTGGGTAGCATAGAGGTCTAAGCACTAGAGAGCGGCTGGGTAGTGTAGAGGTCTAAGTACTAGTGCGGCTGGGTAGCATAGAGGTCTAAGTACTAGAGAGCGGCTGGGTAGTGTAGAGGTCTAAGTACTAGAGCGGCTGGGTAGCATAGAGGTCTAAGCACTAGGAGCGGCTGGGTAGTGTAGAGGTCTAAGTACTAGTGCGGCTGGGTAGCATAGAGGTCTAAGCACTAGAGAGCGGCTGGGTAGTGTAGAGGTCTAAGCACTAGTGCGGCTGGGTAGCATAGAGGTCTAAGCACTCGCCTACCACCACAGAGACTCTAGGTTCCATTCCTGCTGTCAGCGGTACCTCTGGCGTGGTCCCTACGAACACAATTGGCACACTCTCACTGTTTAATGTTTGAGGGGAAATCTAATCTAACTCTGCTGAGTCTGCAGACGACTGGAGGTACAATAGGTCTTAACTGGAGGGTTCCAGGCTGGGAGGTTGAGGAACGCATGGCCCCTCTAGCCCTGGGCCTGTAATGCTGACTTCACAGTAGAGTTCCTCACCAGAGAGCTCCATTAGCTAAGCTGAGTGGATGAGTGGATGTGTCCGTTAGGCGTGTTTTGTCACTGACAGGGAGTTATGTCTGTCCTGTTTACACAGGAGCTGGC
>NW_028170849.1:12500-18177 GCF_963971535.1 Notolepis coatsorum | reverse complement strand
GCGAAAGGGAGCGGTTTCACTTCAGACGTGTACGCCGTCGAAGCGTGACCAGGAGAGGACCTCAGGCTATATGCCAGCTATCGATTTCGCCATGATTCTGATTAGAGGGTCTCTCGTCGCCGATCGATACCATACATCAGCCGACCGCGCGCTGAGACCCACGCTCTCCGATAGGTTCCCATATTTGGTTTTCAATTAATCACGCTCTTTGGATTATTTCCAAAGATTAAAGGGCACCTGAGCGAGCGGCACGAGAGTCCCCCCCCCCCCCCCCCCGGGGGCGTGGCCCTCGAGAGACGCTCGCTCGGCCGTCCGGCACGCGGCAGAGCGGGAGGGAGTGGGATATAGCCGCGCTTCACAAGCCGCCGCCGCCGTCATGGTCTCCCCCCCTGGTGTCTCCTCTCTGTCTCTCCTGGTGTCACCCTCCTGGACACTCTCTGTTTAACCCTTTCACTGCCACACGACAGCCGGTGACAATACAGAAGGTTAGCCCTTTACTATCACACAACCGACGGCGATGCTCCATCATTAGCATCATTAGCTCCGCGGAAGCTAATGATTGTGTTGTTGTGTGATAGTAAAGGGCTAACCTTCTGTCGTGTGGCAGTGAAAGGGTTAAACAAAACGAAACGAAAACGAAAAAAAAAAAAAAAAAGAAAAAAAGAAGAACGAACTAAAACAAAAACGCACGCAAAAAACGAACTAACTAAAACGAAAACGAACTAAAACGAAAACTATGAAACGAAAACGAAAACGAAAACGAATGCAAAAAAACAATGCAAAAAAAAAAAAAAAAAAACCCCGAACGAACCACCCTCTCCGGCAGGCGTCAGAGCGGGAGGGAGTGGGATATAGCTGCGCTTCACAAGCCGCCGCCGCCGTCATGCTCTGTGTTCCGCGGCCCGGCCGGCTACGTGATGAGATTACGCTGAGCGGTGTTCTTTTTTTAAAAACTTTGACCAGTCACCTGGTTCTTTTAGCGTTTATCGCTTTTTCTTCGCATTCATACTTGGTCAAGTTCGACCGACAGAAACAGGCTGAAAGGGTTCAGATGGGGGGAAAGACACTCTGGGAAAGGCACGGCTGCCGTCCGGGATTCGAACGCGCTCAGCCCCAGATCCGCGCGAGCGCGGTTGTCCACGGCGCTGAAATAGCACTCGCGGTACGTGGTGAGCTACTGGAGCTCCCCTGAGCGGTGTTCTTATAGCGAGAGACATGTTGTCTTTTGTAGTGAACTTTTCTTGTCTCTCTTTAAGCACATAGTGCCGAGTGACGGTATGACGGTAATTCGTTTACAAAATAACTGGAGAAACGCGCCCCTGGCTCCCTCCTCCTCCTCCCTCTCGACACGAGCTGAGAGTACTGTTTGGGCTTGGCGGGGGGGCGGGGGGGCGGGAGTGCGCTGTGAAGGAAGCGTGCGCTGCATTTACAACACGATACAAAATGAGACCAACACGGCACGCGGAGCTAATGATGCTAATGATGGAGCATCGCCGTCGGTTGTGTGATAGTAAAGGCGGGCTAACCTTCTGTATTGTCACAGTGAAGGGGTTAACCCGGCTGTCGTGTGGCAGTGGAAGGGTTAACAGGGCTTTCCGACACGGGAGGCCCGGGAGACGTGAATATTTTAGGCAACCTACTTGTGTTTAGCGTTTCTCTGATTGGCCACTACGCCCATGTGACCGCGGCAGCGCGAGAGAGCTGCAGCGCGGAAATAGGCTGCATTCTATTGCCATTCTCTGAGACAAACTCTAACCTTAACCAACTCCGAAACAGCGCCTAAACTTAACCCTTCTAACCTTAACCAACTCCGAAACAATGCCTAAACTTAACCATAATAACCATAACCAACTCCGAAAGAATATTGCCATGCTCTAAGACAAACTCTAACCTTTACCAACTCCGAAACAATGCCTAACCTTAACCCTAACCTTAACCAACTCCGAAACAATGCCTAACCTTAACATGCCTAAACTTAACCGGCGAATGAATGCACGTTAAAAAAAGAAGAAAAAAAAAAGAAATTGAAGGGAATCGAACTTGTCACCAACGCACCGCAGGATCCACAGCAAGGCGGCGTACCAGTTGAGCTAGTTGTCAATGTTAAAAGAGGGGGAATTACTGCTACATAATGCTTCTTTCTGCCGCTGCCGCGTCGCCGCGGGGGCGTGGCTAGACGCAAGTTGGGCGTGGCTAGACACAAGTAGGTTGCCTTTAATATTTAGGCGCCCGGGAGACGGTGGTGCAAACTGCAAACACAGGCCGAGTTGTGGCAAGATGTTACGCGCCGGAGCGGAGGACGTGTGCCGTCTAGACGAGAGGCAGAGAGGAGATTCAACCTGTGTGTCCATTGATGACCTTAGTGCACCCACAGTCAAGTCAAGTGTTCCTCTATTGATTCATTAACAAATAAACCCATAGATATAAATGTACTGAATTGTTATTTCTTATTTTATTTATTATTATATTATATATATAATTTTTTTTTTAGATTTGTATATTTTTTTTACTGAAACCCGATCCAGCTATTTCCGTGAATATCGGCCGATACCGAACGCTGGCAGATCGATCGGGGCATCCCTAATCTAGAGAACCGTCCAGATGTTTGTTCTGCAGCTAGAGAACCGTCCAGATGTTTGTTCTGCAGGTAGAGAACCGTCCAGATGTTTGTTCTGCAGCTAGAGAACCGTCCAGATGTTTGTTCTGCAGCTAGAGAACCGTCCAGATGTTTGTTCTGCAGGTAGAGAACCGTCCAGATGTTTGTTCTGTGCAGCTAGAGAACCGTCCAGATGTTTGTTCTGCAGGTAGAGAACCGTCCAGATGTTTGTTCTGTGCAGCTAGAGAACCATCCAGATGTTTGTTCTGCAGGTAGAGAACCGTCCAGATGTTTGTTCTGCAGCTAGAGAACCGTCCAGATGTTTGTTCTGCAGGTGGAGAACCGTCCAGATGTTTGTTCTGCAGGTAGAGAACCGTCCAGATGTTTGTTCTGCAGGTAGAGAACCGTCCAGATGTTTGTTCTGCAGGTAGAGAACCGTCCAGATGTTTGTTCTGCAGCTAGAGAACCGTCCAGATGTTTGTTCTGCAGGTAGAGAACCGTCCAGATGTTTGTTCTGCAGGTAGAGAACCATCCAGATGTTTGTTCTGTGCAGCTAGAGAACCGTCCAGATGTTTGTTCTGTGCAGCTAGAGAACCGTCCAGATGTTTGTTCTGCAGGTAGAGAACCATCCAGATGTTTGTTCTGTGCAGCTAGAGAACCGTCCAGATGTTTGTTCTGCAGGTAGAGAACCGTCCAGATGTTTGTTCTCTGCAGCTGGAGAACCGTCCAGATGTTTGTTCTGTGCAGGTAGAGAACCATCCAGATGTTTGTTCTGTGCAGCTAGAGAACCGTCGAGATGTTTGTTCTGCAGGTAGAGAACCGTCCAGATGTTTGTTCTGTGCAGGTAGAGAACCGTCCAGATGTTTGTTCTGCAGGTAGAGAACCGTCCAGATGTTTGTTCTGCAGGTAGAGAACCGTCCAGATGTTTGTTCTGCAGCTAGAGAACGTCCAGATGTTTGTTCTGCAGGTAGAGAACCGTCCAGATGTTTGTTCTGCAGGTAGAGAACCGTCCAGATGTTTGTTCTGCAGCTAGAGAACCGTCCAGATGTTTGTTCTGCAGCTAGAGAACCGTCCAGATGTTTGTTCTGCAGGTAGAGAACCGTCCAGATGTTTGTTCTGCAGGTAGAGAACCATCCAGATGTTTGTTCTGCAGGTAGAGAACCGTCCAGATGTTTGTTCTGCAGCTAGAGAACCGTCCAGATGTTTGTTCTGTGCAGGTAGAGAACCGTCCAGATGTTTGTTCTGTGCAGGTAGAGAACCGTCCAGATGTTTGTTCTGCAGCTAGAGAACCGTCCAGATGTTTGTTCTGCAGCTAGAGAACCGTCCAGATGTTTGTTCTCTGCAGCTAGAGAACCGTCCAGATGTTTGTTCTGTGCAGGTAGAGAACCGTCCAGATGTTTGTTCTGCAGCTAGAGAACCGTCCAGATGTTTGTTCTGCAGGTGGAGAACCGTCCATATGTTTGTTCTGCAGGTAGAGAACCGTCCAGATGTTTGTTCTGCAGGTAGAGAACCGTCCAGATGTTTGTTCTGCAGCTAGAGAACCGTCCAGATGTTTGTTCTGCAGGTAGAGAACCGTCCAGATGTTTGTTCTGCAGGTAGAGAACCGTCCAGATGTTTGTTCTGCAGCTAGAGAACCATCCAGATGTTTGTTCTGTGCAGCTAGAGAACCGTCCAGATGTTTGTTCTGCAGGTGGAGAACCGTCCAGATGTTTGTTCTGCAGGTAGAGAACCATCCAGATGTTTGTTCTCTGCAGGTAGAGAACCGTCCAGATGTTTGTTCTGTGCAGCTAGAGAACCATCCAGATGTTTGTTCTGCAGCTAGAGAACCATCCAGATGTTTGTTCTCTGCAGGTAGAGAACCGTCCAGATGTTTGTTCTGTGCAGCTAGAGAACCATCCAGATGTTTGTTCTGCAGCTAGAGAACCATCCAGATGTTTGTTCTGCAGCTAGAGAACCGTCCAGATGTTTGTTCTGCAGGTAGAGAACCGTCCAGATGTTTGTTCTGCAGCTAGAGAACCATCCAGATGTTTGTTCTGCAGGTAGAGAACCGTCCAGATATTTGTTCTGCAGGTAGAGAACCGTCCAGATGTTTGTTCTGCAGGTAGAGAACCGTCCAGATGTTTTTTCTGCAGGTAGAGAACCGTCCAGATGTTTGTTCTGCAGCTAGAGAACCGTCCAGATATTTGTTCTGCAGGTAGAGAACCGTCCAGATGTTTGTTCTGCAGGTAGAGAACCGTCCAGATGTTTGTTCTCTGCAGCTGGAGAACCGTCCAGATGTTTGTTCTGCAGCTAGAGAACCGTCCAGATGTTTGTTCTGTGCAGGTAGAGAACCGCCCAGATGTTTGTTCTGCAGCTAGAGAACCGTCCAGATGTTTGTTCTGCAGGTAGAGAACCGTCCAGATGTTTGTTCTGCAGGTAGAGAACCGTCCAGATGTTTGTTCTGTGCAGGTAGAGAACCGTCCAGATGTTTGTTCTGCAGGTAGAGAACCGTCCAGATGTTTGTTCTGCAGGTAGAGAACCGTCCAGATGTTTGTTCTGCAGGTAGAGAACCGTCCAGATGTTTGTTCTGTGCAGCTAGAGAACCGTCCAGATGTTTGTTCTGCAGGTGGAGAACCGTCCAGATGTTTGTTCTGTGCAGGTAGAGAACCGTCCAGATGTTTGTTCTGTGCAGCTAGAGAACCGTCCAGATGTTTGTTCTGCAGGTGGAGAACCGTCCAGATGTTTGTTCTGTGCAGCTAGAGAACCGTCCAGATGTTTGTTTTGCAGGTAGAGAACCGTCCAGATGTTTGTTCTGTGCAGCTAGAGAACCGTCCAGATGTTTGTTCTGCAGGTAGAGAACCGTCCAGATGTTTGTTCTGTGCAGCTAGAGAACCGTCCAGATGTTTTTTCTGCAGGTAGAGAACCGTCCAGATGTTTGTTCTGCAGGTAGAGAACCGTCCAGATGTTTGTTCTGCAGGTAGAGAACCGTCCAGATGTTTGTTCTGCAGCTAGAGAACCGTCCAGATGTTTGTTCTGCAGGTAGAGAACCGTCCAGATGTTTGTTCTGCAGGTAGAGAACCATCCAGATGTTTGTTCTGTGCA
>NW_028170849.1:0-7500 GCF_963971535.1 Notolepis coatsorum | reverse complement strand
CTGGTTCTTCCGCTTCTTCCCACGTAACGTGAACGCGACATCAGAGAAACACAACATAATAAGTCACCTGAAACATGAATGAATGAAAACTTTATTAACAGATTGCAGAATGGGTACAGTACAGTACAGCTCAATACATACAATTGTTAAGGGGATGCAGACCAGAGAAAGACTTTCGTCTTGTTTACATCAGGGTCCCCCACATCACCACCGTGGTGTATTAAAATCCGACGACGCCGAGCAGCTAAAGGGGACATTTACCAGCACAAAGTGTGGATATATTATGATTTAACAAGTCTTATCTGTCCAGGACGATGACAACATTATTGCAGGTAAGCTACCTAGTACTACTAACGTTATCACGCTAGCTTGGATGCTAACTAACGTAATGTGAATGAATGAATGAAAACTTTATTTAACAGATTGCAGAATGGGTACAATACAGTACGGCTCGTTAAGGGGATGCAGACCAGAGAAAGACGTTTGTCTTGTTTACATCAGGGTCCCCCATTTTCAATTCATAGTGATCATAGAAAACATATACGTTACCACCTAGCCACAATCTATGGTATTTCTAGGTTACCACATGGGTGGCGCATGTGAACACTTTGTGAATTATGTGAGGGTGTATCATGATGATGGTAATTTGGCACTTAACGAACGTTACCTATCTCTTTGCCGTTTTGCATAGTGCACTGCATAGTACCAGAGATGACAAAAGTTATGTGGTAACATAGGTCGCATCACAGTAGTCGGCATATTACCCAATTCTGACTCTGGTATTAGTCAACTAACGTACTGTTAGCCAGCTACTGTAATAACGAAACTGAAATATCTAATGATGATAGTCAATCATAAAGACAGAAAACACTCTCATCACAGACAAGCTGGATCTGGCCAAATACCTAAACATGTCATGGTGAATGAATGAAAACTTTATTTAACAGATTCAAGTTCAAGTTCAAGTTCTTTAATAGTTGTCATACAGAAGTACAGAATACTTTCATACAAAATGCTTCTTACTGTTACGCTCCAGAGACTGTGCTAGACAAGATAGTATCAAATAACATAATAACATAATATAGCATGAATTTAGAAGAAGAATGAGGTCACAGTTGTTCGGTATAGACATATGTACAATGTTCTGAGTTACCATATAATATACAATACACAATACTATGCAGTGTACTAATGTACAGTACTATCTAGTGCAAAGCAGAAGTGGGATGAGGTACAATTTTAGGTACAATTTACAGTAAGGTGTACGAGTTGTAGTGCAATCCTTCATCCATAAATATAAAGTGTGGGGAGTGGGTGCTACAGTGTGTTTGTTTAAAGTGGGTGTGTGCTATAAAGTGTGTGTAGTGGGTGCTACAGTGTGTTTGTTTAAAGTGAGTGTGTGCGTGTGGATGTGTGTGCTATGTGTGTTTGGTGGTTGTTGTTGTGTAGTGTTCATTCATTGTTCGTTTAGCAGCCTGATGGCCTGGGGATAGAAGCTACTTCTGAGTCTTTCTGTGCTCGCCTTGAGACTCCTGTGTCGCTTGCCTGACGGCAGCAGTTCAAAGAGGCAGTTGTTCGGGTGGCTCGAGTCCTTAATAATTCTCTTAGCCTTCCCCTTGCAACGCTTGTTGTAAATGTTCTGGAGAGTGGGGAGCCCCCCTCCAATTGTGCGTTCGGCTGAACGTGTCACTCTTTGTAGTCTGCTTTGGTCTTTTGCAGTGCTATTCCCAAACCAGGAGGTGATGTTGCCGGTCAAGATGCTCTCTATTGTACATGAGTAGAAGTTCTTAAGGATCTTCTGGCTGACTTGGAACTTCCTTAGGCGCCTGAGGAAGTAGAGGCGTTGTCGTGCCTTCTTCACCACACTGTTAATGTGTATGGTCCATTTCAAGTCCTCGGATATGTGGGCTCCGAGGTACTTGAAGCTGTTGACTCTCTCAACCGGTGCCCCGTCGATGCTGAGGGGGCTGTAGTCCTTGACCCCCGACCTCCTGAAGTCCACAATCATCTCTTTTGTTTTGCTGACGTTCAGGGAGAGGCTGTTTTCCTGGCACCATCCCGCCAGGACCTTGACCTCTTCCAGGTAGGCCCTCTCGTCGTTGGCAGAGATCAGGCCCACCACCACTGTGTCGTCAGCAAATTTGACGATTGTATTGCTACTCCGCTGAGCCACACAGTCGTGTGTGTACAGGGAGTAGAGGAGGGGACTCAGAACACAGCCCTGGGGGGCCCCTATGTTGAGGGTGATGGATGAGGAGGTGCAGTTGCCTGCTCTCACCACCTGGGGTCTGCCAGTCAGGAAGTCCAAGACCCACTGGCAGAGGTCATAGCCCAAGCCCAGGTCCCTGAGCTTGGCTATGAGTATGGAGGGGACTATGGTATTGAATGCCGAGCTGTAGTCGATGAATAGCATTCTCACATAGTTCCCCTGCCTCTTGTCCAGGTGTGATGCTGCTGTGTGCAGCACATGGGATATGGCGTCCTCCGTGGACCTGTTGGGGCGGTATGCAAATTGCAGGGGGTCCATGTTGATGGGGAGGGAGGAGCAGATGTAGCCCTTTACTAGCTTCTCAAAGCACTTCATGGCTATGGAGGTGAGAGCTACAGGGCGGTAGTCGTTGAGGCAAGCAGGCTTGGATTTTTTGGGTACAGGGATAATAGTGGACTTCTTCAGGCAGGTGGGGATGACAGCCTGTTCTAAGGACAGGTTAAATATGTCAGTGAATACTGGGGCCAGTTGGTCGGCACAGACTTTTAGGACGCGGCCGGGGATGCCGTCCGGACCTGCTGCCTTCCTGATATTCACTTTTTTAAAGGTCCGCCTCACCTCATGCTCTGTTACCCTGAACACTGCGCCTCCATCAGCAGCCGACCCCCCCCCCCCCATTGCCGAGGCTTGTGAGCTGGTGTTGTTATTACCAGCATCAAACCTCGCATAGAAGGTATTGAGGTCGTTTGCTAAGGAGATGTCATTGTTCAGTTTGAGGGAGGCGCCTTTGTAGTCTGTCATCGTTTTGAGCCCCTGCCACATAGCTCTAGAGTCAGCTTGTTCAAACTGGAGTTCAATTTTATCCCTGTAGCGCCGTTTGGCCTCTGACACTGTCCTCCTTACGTTGTGTTGCGCCACCTTGTGGTCATTCATGTTGCCTGCCACTAGGCCGTCATTGTATGCTTTGGTGCGCTCTCTCAGAGCTTCACGGACGGATTTGTCTACCCAGGGTTTTTGATTTGGGTAAACTTTCATTTTGGTAGTGGGGATTGTTTCTTTCACCCTAGTACAGACATAGTCCAGCACTGTCTCCGTGTAGGCATTAATGTTATCTGTGTCGCGGAATACAATCCAGTCTGTGTTGTGGAACACTGACCGGATCGTGTCCTCTGACGTCACATCCCATTTCTGCACCTCTCGCGAGACTACGGGAGTACTTTTAATTCTTTGTCTGTACTTTGGTGTAAGGAAAATGGATGCGTGATCTGACTTGCCAAAGCCACTATCAGAATGAGCCTTGTAGCCACCTTTAAATTGCGTGTAACAGTGATCTAGGATGTTACCGCCTCTGGTGTTGCAAGTCACATGCTGGTAGAAATCAGGCAATACCTTTCTCAGATTGGCGCTATTGAAATCTCCCAGTACTAAAATGGCGGCGTTAACGTTCGTCGCTTGTATATTATTTACCTCGTCGTGGAGTCTGGAGAGCGCGGCGTTGTTGTTGGCTTGCGGTGGAATATACACTCCGACCAGGACGATCGCCGTTAACTCCCTCGGGAGGAAGAAAGGACGACACTTGATGGTTATATATTCCAGTTCTGGGGAGCAGTAGTTGGATAATTCCTTCACATTCGTTGGATCACTCCAATTTTTGTTAAACATGAAGGCAATACCTCCACCACGTTGTTTACCGGACTCTGATTGTGTCCGATCCTTCCTATGGATAAAGAAATGATCCGTTGGTTGAATCGCGTGATCTGGAACCTCCGGTGTTAGCCAAGTTTCGGTGAAGCAAAGGACATTGCAGTCCCTAACGTCTCTTTGATATTGAATCCTTGCTCGGATGTCATCCAGTTTATTGTCTATTGATTGTACATTGGCTAGCAATATACTGGGAAGTGGTGTACGGTGTCGTCTGGATCTCAGCCTGTTTCGGATCCCAGACCTTTTTCCTCGACGTCTTTTCCTGGGGTCTAGGAACAAAGGATCCGGTCCTAGTCTCCGGAGGATTTCTTCCGGCCATTGATGTGGTTCGGAAAGTTGATCCAGCGAGTAATCCAGTTGGTAAGTTTCCCGTAATCCAATGTCAATGATTGACTGACGGTCATACACATATAATGCACCAACAGTTGGTGCAAATAAAACTCCTAATACTATAAAAATTAACAAAATAGATTGCAGAATGGGTACAATACAGTACAGCTCAATACATACAATTGTTAAGGGGATGCAGACCAGAGAAACACTTTCGTCTTGTTTACATCAGGGTCCCCCATTTTCAATTCATTATAACATAATGACATACAGATAGACAGTAGTGCTACATCTATACATGACATACCAGATTTGCAAATACAGTACTGTTTGTGATACGAAAAGAGTCCAGAAAAGAGAGTATATACATTTGACGTATTATTATTGTATTGTGATATGTTTTGTTTCATGTTGGATTTTTTTTTTTTTTTTTTTTTTTTTTTTTTAATAATACAATAAATATCGGGGGGGGGGGGGGGGCCCGAGCTGTCAATCTCGCCTCGGGGCCCGTGGGGCATTCCAACCGCCACTGTGTGTGTGTGTGTGTGTGTGTGTGTGTGTGTGTGTGTGTGTGTGTGTGTGTGTGTGCGTGTGTGCGTGTGTGTGTGTGTGTGTGTGTGTGTGTGTGTGTGTGTGTATGTGCATTGTAGAGCGCAATTATGTCATGCTTGAAGTGTACACGCACGCACTTTCCGCTATAAACTTTGCATATCACATCGTGAACACCGGGATAGAATAGAATAGAATAGAATAGAATAGAATAGAATAGAATAGAATAGAATAGAATAGAAGTACTTTATTGATCCAGAGGAAACCCAGCACCACAGGTCGCTCACAATGAACATTCAGGTATAGTCAAAAAAATCTAGAATAAAAGTACAGTCAGAGTTATACATTCTAAAACATGTATTATACATTCTAAAATATACAGTCCAAAGATATACAGTAATATACGAGGCGACAGTGGCTCAGGAGGTACAGCAGTCATCTGGTAATCCGGAGGTTCCTGGTTCGATTCCCAACTATTGTGCAATCTATAACATCTCCTTGCTACTTACTGCTTTAAATGTTAGTATGACGACATTTTAAATGAGAAGGATTAACTAATTAGTTCGCAGCAAGGTCCTCCAGGGCAGCGTGTCGATGTGTCCTTGAGCAAGACACTTAACCCCCTAACTACTCCCGATGAGCAGGTCGGCACCTCGCACGGTCGCCTCTGCCGTCGGTGTGTGAATGTGTGAGTGTTTAGTATTTCTTTGTATTTATTTATTAACAGAGTTAAACAAAAGTAAAAAAAAAAAAAACACATAATAACCATATTGTGAAGGAGACGTTTAGAAGCCTAGAGGCTTATCGAGAACTTCCCCTGTTTTGTAAAATCAAACATACAAAAATATTAATTTTATTAAAAAAAAGACCAGTAATACATTCAAAAGATATGTGTTAACACAAACATACATACACACAGTACATACATGCATATACTGTATACTGCGTACATCATAATACATAACCACCCACCCACCTGCCTACAAACCTACCCACCCACATAACCAAATGCATACCTACATGTATGACCTATTTTATCTATCTACTACTTTTGGATTTGAGCATTTTCTTTGTAGTTTGCTTTGAAAATAAGCAGAGATGGAGATTTCCTCAGCACAGGATTGAATGCTCTTTGGATAAAATCTGGTATATAAATGCAGCCATTTACCATTTATATACAGTAAAAATGTACAGTGAAATGTGCAGGGATGTACAGGAAGATATACAGTGGATATACACAGGGATTCATACAAGGATCTAGGAACGCCGCTATCAAACAGGGAGGTTTTAGGCGACGGAGGAGGGGGGGGGGGGGGGGGGGGTGGCTGGAGGCCATCTCGGCTGTGCGTTTGCCAAGCGGTGTAAAATGATTTGGGCTTGTTGTCTCCCCCGCTGCCACTCCGAGACGCTGACATAATGGACCGGCTGACTGCAGACTCCCACCTTGATTAGCGCGTGTAATTAGGAATGTGCTGCGGCCAGCGTAAAGCTGCCCGGGCCGGAGGAGGAGGAGGAGGAGGAGGAGGAGGAGGAGGAGGAGGAGGAGGGGTGCGTGTGTCTGGAGAGGGCGGCTGTCTCCCTGACACTGAGCGGCCTGTAATTGCCTCCACCGCCCGCCGCAGGATCAATCGCAACTCGCCGTTTGGCGGTCGGGATGAATCGGCCCGTCCGTCTCGGCTGATTGGGGAGATTTAGACGATTTTTTTTTTTTTTTTTTTTTTACTTCATAGAACTCAACGGGCAAAGAAAACCTCTCGAGAGTGGATACTTGCGGCACTGTTTTGGGAGTGTTTTTTCTAATTTTTTTTTGCGATTCGCTTCGGTGGCGTTTGACTCACAGGTCACGTTTCGGTAAATTCATCCAATTTAGGCTTTCTTCGGGTATAGTCGTATTATTTTTCTTAATTTATCATCTTGACCCCGTACTGACAAACAATGTGGCAATGATTGCCTCTTGAGCTGAATGCTTTGCTTGAAATGTGTGGCCGGTTTCCTGTGTCTTCTGCCACAATGTTTTTGTGTTTTCATTGTCTTGTTTACACTTATCCGTAGAAACGTTACAAAAAGCACATCCAAAAATGAATCAATGTGCAACAGCTTCAGCTAATCAAATCTTTCTTTGGTAAGTACGATAAGATAGGATAAAATATTCCTTTATTGATCCCCTTGGGGAAGTTTGGGCATCATAGGAGCATGGGGGAGGGGGGAGGTACAGGTATGGGCATAAAATGAGGTCTGAATACAAAAATATGAGAAAAATAAACGGTGTAAACAAAAGTGCAGATGAAGGTCTGTGTGTCCTATCGGTTATATTATACATTACAATAAATATAGGCAATACAGAATTTAGATGCCTTTCTACTTGTAATAATAACGTTTGAAAGTCTCAGAAGCAAATTTTAGATCGCCGCTTCAATCCTGTCATAAAGACATGAAGACATAAAGTCAAAGCTGTTAGAGCAATACTACAGATACTACTGATACTACAAATACTACAAACACTACGGATACTACTGATACTACTGATACTACAAATACTACAAACACTACTGATACTACTGATACTACAAATACTACAAACACTACTGATACTACTGATACTACAGATACTACTGATACTACAAACACTACAGATACTACTGGGGATATAAGCTCCCTTTGAGTCTCTCTGTACCGGCCATGAGAGTCATTTAATGGTCTAGTTTCAG
>NW_028170850.1:0-3000 GCF_963971535.1 Notolepis coatsorum | reverse complement strand
CTCTCCTGCTACAGCGCTGTCCGGTGGTCCTGAAGCCCTGCTACACTGCAGCTCCTGTACCAGCACTCTCTCTCTTGCTACAGCGCTGTCCGTGGTCCTGAAGCCCTGCTACACTGCAGCTACTGCAGCAGCACTCTCTCTCCTGCTACAGTGCTGTCCGTGGTCCTGAAGCCCTGCTACACTGCAGCTACTGCACCAGCACTCTCTCTCTCTCCTGCTACAGCGCTGTCCGTGGTCCTGAAGCCCTGCTACACTGCAGCTCCTGTACCAGCACTCTCTCTCCTGCTACAGCGCTGTCCGTGGTCCTGAAGCCCTGCTACCCTGCAGCTCCTGTACCAGCACTTTCTCTCTCCTGCTACAGCGCTGTCCGTGGTCCTGAAGCCCTGCTACCCTGCAGCTCCTGTACCAGCACTCTCTCTCTCCTGCTACAGCGCTGTCCGTGGTCCTGAAGCCCTGCTACCCTGCAGCTCCTGTACCAGCACTCTCTCTCCTGCTACAGCGCTGTCCGTGGTCCTGAAGCCCTGCTACACTGCAGCTACTGGACCAGCACTCTCTCCTGTTACAGTACCTACAGCTACACTGCTGGCTACTGTATCACCTGTGAAGGCTGTGATACCATGGTGCAGTGGATGTCATGCCACTCGATGATGCTGACCCAGTATGTAAACTCTGTGTGTCACATTATTTATAATGTATAGATATTAGGGGTGTAACGATGCATCGATTATCGAAATGCATCGATTCGAATGTGTTAGAATCGATTATAATCAAAATTAATCGAAATATGTTTATTTCTTATGTTTCTTTTTTTGTGTGTATTGTTTTTATTGACCTATAGTCCATTCATGCTGAGTGAATCAGTTCCCCCAGCCACATTTGTGTAGTCAATATTTTTGGGGGAATTAACTGATAGAAAATGTATAGAAAATTTATCGAATCGAATCGTGGTCAAATGAAGGGATTTCATGATGCATTGAATCGTTGCCTGAATAATCGTAATCTAATCGAATCGTTGTGAGGTTGCATCGTTACACCCCTAATAGATATACAATGTGACACACACACACACACACACACACACACACACACACAACACACACACACACACACACACACACACACACACACACACACACACACACACACACACACACACACACACACACACACACACACACACACACACACACACACACACACACACACACACACACACACACAGCACAGTGGTATGGCATCTGGCAGCATTGGGTCTTTAAGAGAAAGGTAATAGTAGTAGATTTGGGTCTGATAGGGAACAGTATAACTCATTTGGGTCTGATAGGGGAAGATAATAGTAGCAGCTTTGGGTCAGATGGAGAAAGGTAATGGTAGCAGCTTTGGGTCTGATAGTGAAAGGTAATGGTAGCATCACTGGCTCTGATAGAGAAAGGTAATGGTAGCAGCAGTCTAACCTCAGGGTTCTCTTTAACTCATCCTGCTCCTCAGTCACTCCAGACGGGCAATTATGCTGTCGTCTCAGCCATGCCTGGCTCTGATATAGACACCAAATACCATGCGCACACACCACACACACACCACACATACACACCAACACTCACACAGGACAAAAGTGTACATTGAACACTTTTGTCTACGTACCTGACTTCTATTTATACTTATTATACTTATTTTATACTTGTACATTTTTATCTAGCACAATCTCTGGAGCAAAACAGAAAGAAGCATTTTATATAAAAGTACTCTGTATTTTTGTATGACAACTAATAAAGAAACTTGAACTTGAAACTTGACACACAAACACACTGACGCATAGGTGCAGAGTCTCACCACTCACTGCGTACTCACACATATGAGTATACACTCCTCTCTCTCTCTCTCTCTCTCTCTCTGGCGACTCTACCCCTCCATCTCCACCTCCTCTCTCTAAAGGGTTCATGGGAGGTGTGTGAGGGGAGGCAGGCTGAGTGCAGCTTCAGCGCGCAGCCCCGTGTGTTTAAACACGGGAGCAGAAAACAAGAGGTCCTCCTCTCGTAATGCCACGAAAAACACACACAGCAGAGAGGGAGATTACAGCAGGAAGGGGGTCGAGGAGCCGTGGAAAAACAAGCATCTCGTACATCTCAATGGTTGTACATTTGAAAAACGGTGACAATTAAATAATCCTCTCCTCTCCTCTCTAGTCCTCTACCCCGCCCCTCTTCTCTCCTCCTCTCCTCTTGACTCCTCTCTCCTTCCCTCCTCTCCTCTCCTCATCTCCTCTTGACTCCCTCTCTCCTTCCCTCTCCTCTCTCTCCTCATCTCCTCTCTCCCTCCCTCTCCTCTTTACTCCTCTCTCCTTCCCTCTCCTCTCCTCTCCTCATCTCTCTTGACTCCTCTCTCCTTCCCTCTCCTCTCCTCTCCTCATCTCCTCTTGACTCCTCTCTCCTCTTTACTCCTCTCTCCTTCCCTCTCCTCTCCTCTCCTCATCTCCTCTTGACTCCTCTCTCCTTCCCTCTCCTCTCCTCTCCTCATCACCTCTCTCCCTCCCTCTCCTCTTTACTCCTCTCTCCTTCCCTCTCCTCTCCTCCTCTCCTCTTTACTCCTCTCTCCTTCCCTCTCCTCTCATCTTTCTCCTCTCTCCCTCCCTCTCCTCTTTACTCCTCTCTCCTTCCCTCTCCTCTCCTCTCCTCATCTCCTCTTTACTCCTCTCCTTCCCTCTCCTCTCATCTTTTCTCCTCTCTCCCTCCCTCTCCTCTTTACTCCTATCTCCTTCCCTCTCCTCTCATCTTGTCTCCTCTCTCCCTCCCTCTCCTCTTTACTCCTCTCTCCTTCCCTCTCCTCTCATCTCCTCTCTCCCTCCCTCTCCTCTTTACTCCTCTCTCCTTCCCTCTCCTCTCATCTCCTCTCTCCCTCCCTCTCCTCTTTACTCCTCTCTCCTTCCCTCTCCTCTCATCTCCTCTCTCCCTCCCTCTCCTCTTTACTCATCTCTCTCTCTCTCCTTCCCTCTCCTCTCCTCAT
>NW_028170851.1:218516-261648 GCF_963971535.1 Notolepis coatsorum | reverse complement strand
CTCTCTCTCTCTCTCTCTCTCTCTCTCTCTCTCTCTCTCTCTCTCTCTCTCTCTCTCTCTCTCTCTCTCTCTCTCTCTCTCTCGCTTCAATTCAATTCACTCTCTCTCTCTTTCTTTCTCTCTCTCTCTCTCTCTCTCTCTCTCTCTCTCTCTCTCTCTCTCTCTCTCTCTCTCTCTCTCTCTCTCTCTCTCTCTCTCTCTCTCTCTCTCTCTCTCTCTCCCTCCCTCTCTCTCTCTCTCTCGCTTCAATTCACTCTCTCTCTTTCTTTCTCTCTCTCTCTCTCTCTCGCTCTCTCTCTCACACACGAACACACACACAGAAAATTCCAACATTGTCCTATAGAAGTCTGAATGCATTATGGTTTGTATAAAAGTTTCATATTAGTTTCCCTATATTACATTTAGACTATTCAGTAATAATAATAATAATAATAATAATAATAATAATAATAATAATAATAATAATAATAATAATAATAATAATAATAATAATAATAATAATAATAATAATAATAATAATAATAATAATAATAATAATAATAATAATAATAATAATAATAATAATAATAATAATAATAATAATAATAATAATAATAATAATAATCTGAATGCTCTAATTTCCAGTGCAAATTGTAATCTACACAATAGATCAACATATACTTTTAATCTGCACGGGCCTCCTGAATTTAGCAGTTAACATTTCAGGCCTGATTATATAAATATGTATCATAACACTGGCCGATTTCAACAACAAAATAACAGAAATAGGTGCAGGCCTATAAAAAGCCATGTCAAATAAGCAGTATTTGCAAGCAGTAGTATACAGTAGTCTATATCACAGACAGATAGATGTCTTATCCCATACTACTAAAACATCCTATTTTGTAAGTGCAGAGGAATAGAGGACTCCATGGAGCATGATGCAGGTAACAAATGTTGTTGGCCGTTATCGTCCCAAAATATTCTGAAATAAGTTTAGACTTTCTTTATATATATATATATATATATATATATATATATTATGCCAGTTACATTTACAAATATTTCCAAAAAAGCCAAATATTCCCACACACACAGGACACATTCAAGTTTAGTGCAGCCTAATACAAATCAGGTATTATGATAATTTAATTGAATTATTTACATGTATTGTTATAATTATTTATGATAACTGGTATTATTATTATTAGTAGTAGTAGTAGTAGTAGTAGTAGTAGTAGTAGTAGTAGTAGTAGTAGTAGTAGTAGTAGTATAGTAGTAGTAGTAGTAGTATAGTAGTAGTAGTAGTAGTAGTAGTAGTAGTAGTAGTAGTAGTAGTAGTAGTAGTAGTAGTAGTAGTAGTAGTAGTAGTAGTAGTAGTAGTAGTAGTAGTAGTAGTAGTATGAATATGTATTTTGTTTCCTTTATTTTATGCAATTTAAAATGTAGGATAGACATATACTCATCTTCCTCGAATGAACGTGTGGATCTATGAATATGATCAAATTTGCTATATTCATGTTGATAGTAGATTAAACTCATGCCTATTAATTCTTATATTATGCGAATGGCGTTTATTCTTTATGGTGCGTGTGGTGTTTATGTGACGTGGAGACTATAAAAGAACATCCCCTAAATATGACAAATAAAGGGGATTCACATCGTTAACGATTTGCTACCAAATAGTGATCATGAAATTATAGATATAATGATACACTTAGTTTAACCATATAAATATAGGCCTATAGCCTATTTCCAAATAATGATGATAATGATTTTTTATTTTTTATTTTTTTAGTTAAAACTTCGTGATTGTATTGTATGAATTATTGTGTATATAGGCTAATAAAGGCTTTAGTGAAGCTACACATGTATGTAGCTCATGCATGGTGTGTGTGTGTGTGTGTGTGTGTGTGTGTGTGTGTGTGTGTGTGTGTGTGTGTGTGTGTGTGTGTGTGTGTGTGTGTGTGTGTGTGTGTCCTACATACATACACACTTTAACGTGGGTTGATTCGGTTATGTTTTAATCACCATAATTATTAATTCAATCAACGAAAAGCTACACATATGACAGAATCTTTAATCAACTGTTAGTCTAAATGTGTATGTTAATAACAATATTGGACCATTTTAGAGACTACCAGCCTATATTTAATTTACCTGGTTAATTTCGATTATAGGCCCCATTGTCTAATACAAACAAGCACAAATGCAGTATCCTTCTAAAAACAAAGGATAGACAAGCGATTGAGAATTATAGTTGAAATGCAGCAAATACTTGCAGAGCAAGGAGCAGAATAAGACTGAACTGAAATGTGGCTGCAAATTCTAGGCGCTTCACTAAAGCTTCACTATTACATATCCTTAGAATGAGACTGTAACTGCGAGACAAGGTGTGAAAATACTTTGTTGGACTCTTAAAGTGTTATGTTCCTTCAAGCGAGAGCTAATTGGCTATAGAGTGTTACATTCACACATAAACAACATTGCTGATATGGAACCATGTCGCCATCTGCTGGCTACAGCTTAGTACTGCGGGAAAGGGGAAGGTGCAATGCGCATGCATTTCCCCCCTCATGCAGTCGACCTCAGCTCCCAAGGGGCAAAATGGAAAAAAGGGAAAATGAACAAGGAATAGGAAAAAAACAAGAAAGGGCTGTTTACCCAGTTATACAGACACAGTGTGCTTTGGGTGAATCACTGACCATCTAGGATGGACTTGCACAGAGGTGGCTTATCTTATTAGCCTAAATATGATGGGCTTAATACAGCATTTCAAACTAGCCGAAAAAACTCATGGCTTTATGGCCCTTTCTTCTCCAGAGCTGTTGGCTTTAGAGGGACAGAGGGCGAAAGGTTCCCAGGCCAGGTACAAACAAAGGCTAGCTCGAGATGACCGTGAGTCCTGTTCCTACCCGTCGGGGGAGAGTCCAATAAAGCCGATCATTTCCGCTGGGCCTTTTGTCCTGAGTGCAGTCCCGCAGAAAGAGGGGAAAAAACAAATGGGTGCCGAGGTCTGGAAACGGCCTAATTGTGTCTGGACGGCCATAAAGCCATTAAAAGTGGAATGCCAGACAGTATAGCAGACCAGGCGTTTTATTGCCCTGTCTCTGGTCGAGCCTTTGAAGTTTGGGTACATCTGTGTCCCCTAACGCGTCATAACAGCACTGCGGTTTGACAAAGGTATTCTACTCCTAACTACTAATCTGTTCATTTCTGTGACACATATGTCCATAATGACCAGCAAATTAAATTGCAGAATGCATCTGATAAAAGAAAAAAAAAGCTGTGCGCGGCTCGGTTCCATAAACTGTCGTAACACTTCCAAAGTACAGCGATCTGGCGCTTCTCCTGTTTTTATCTGTAGCTATATGTAAAACATATTTCCCAACATGCAGGGACTTGGGACGAGCCTTGTGAATCAGGCCATAAATGACGGCGAGGTGACTTCATAAATCACTTTTGATCAAATGCTATAGCCGCCAAAGCCTTCTTCGTGTTTTGAATCGCCCGTGGGACTAATATGAATAATTTACATATAAGCGTCACATGCAACTATACAATTTGAATGCTGAATAGCAACGGGACTATATGTTAATAATTATAAAGGAGAGATGGCGTGGAGGACGTACAGTAAGACTACACGTCTAATAGCGACCGACCGGCCGATATTCCAGCTCAACAGGAATACATTTGTCACATTATTTCGGGCCTCAGCTGTCGGAGCCCTCGGTGTCTTTCTTGTTTTGCGTCCTCTCGCCTCGCAGCGCTTTGCACCCCATAAACGGTTATAGCGGTAATTGTCTTTTATGGCTGTATACAGCTAACAACATCCTCTGCCAAGCCGGCGCTGCTGCTGCACTCAGGCCGGAATCCAGACACATCTGAAACAGCCAAACATCACACACGGCACAAAATACACTCTCTGTGTGTGTGTGTGTGCGTGTGTGTGTGTGTGTGTGTGTGTGTGTGTGTGTGTGTGTGTGTGTGTGTGTGCGCGCGCGCGCGCGTGTGTGCACGTGCGTGTGTGTGAGAGAGAGAGAGAGAGAGAGGGCGAGAGAGAGATAGAGTTGCAAATGTAATTTTTTTTTACTGTGTGTGCATTTACACTAAACATTTTAATGATATTTTCTGCAATGTGGTGATGGTGGTGGTGTGTTTTCTATACTATGTGGTGGCTGTGTGTGCAGTGTGTGTGTGTGTGTGCAGTGTGTGTGTCTGTGTGTGTGTCTGTGTGTGTGTGTGTGTGTGTGTGTGTGTGTGTGTGTGTGTGTGTGTGTGTGTGTGTGTGTGCGCGCGTGTGTGTGTGTGCGTGCGTGCGTGTGTGTGTGTGTGTCCGCATGCGCGCTTGTTGTTGCTTAGAATTATGCTTTGATTTGCTCAGGAGTAACCCACATAATGAAATAGAGTTAACTGCCGCATTTCTCCAAATGCACGTTAAGAGGCACGCTAAAAAAGTGCGTTTGTATGATTTCATAACAAAAATGGCCCCGTTTTGGGGGTAATGCTAAGAGGTTAATACGCAGTATAAACGCTATACAGAATGAAAATAAAACCGCCAAGCGGTCGAAGTATAGGCCAGCAGACTCAAAACATTACATCAAATTATACTCAGTCCTAATTATACTTACTTTTGGATAATGTCAAAATATTTCATTTAGGAAAGGAAAGAATGCAACATGCATGCATTCGCAGATATAATTTGTTTTATTCAATAAATAAAGTACAAATTACATTTGTGAACCAAAAATCTGAAAGGTCAACAGACCATGAGGTATTCATTAAGTCGCCTACAGTGTTTTCATTTCCACTTCTCCACTTTCTAACAAATATCATGTCCTTTCAAAACGTTGCTCCCTGAAATTCAGACATACAGTATCTATAAGCCTTCTATAGCCCCACCTCGAAACAATTATTGTTATTGTAGGTAGTCGAGAGACATCTAGGTAGTCAAAAACAATATCCTTGTTAATATAGATTTCTTTTAACGTCTGATAACATTACTATAGGCATTTTCGAGAGAGGTTTCTGAAAGTCATGCACCCGCCTTCTTAAAATGCTACTGTCTGCAATGTTAGATTCGAACTCATGGTTACCAATAATAGGACTAACAATTAAGGTAGAAACAGCAATAAAATTAATCACATTTTACAAACTATAGGGCTCAGTTGACTCTGAGCCACAACAAATATAGCTACAAAAACAGAGAACATACAACTATAGAAACATCCATACACAAACAAGCACAGGGACCAGGCCAACTAATACACAACGGCTTTAACGGGGTCATAATTGTAATCAACATAATAAAAATAGAAAATAAAACGAATGGTACGCTGTTAAAATTGTGCAATATTAAGGTAGTCGCATCAAATTGTAGCCCGGCATGCTTTTCTAAGACAAAAAAAAGGCCCAACAGCTTCTGTTATAGGCTATAGAACAATAAAGACAGTGAGGTTTTTCAAAAAGTAGTGTCCAGCAAAGTTTAGGAGGCTTTCACACATCAAGCTCCACACAATATAATTATGCTCAAATCTATAAACATTCATTCAATCAGTCTTTCGGTCCGCCATCTTTGTTAAACTTCTTCATCTTCATCCTGCGATTCTGGAACCAGATTTTAACCTGTCTCTCGGTGAGGTTTAAGAGCCTCGCCACCTCGTACCTACGGTCCCGCGTCAGGTACGTGTTAAAGAGGAACTCTTTCTCCAGCTCGAGGATCTGGTGCTTCGTGTACGGACAGCGCTTTTTTCTCGTCGCACTCGCGTGGAGCCAGTTGGCGACTGGGTTATCTGGAAAGAGGGGGTGCGAGACTGGGTGTAAGGGTCTGGGGTGCCGATTGCCTAAATATCAAAACACATAAGTCATGACTGCAGTGTGGGGCTATTATTAAAACGCACTCCTATTGTTGGAGCTCGAGGAACGACAATACCTCCAGGGGGGAGAGCGCCAGTTGCTATAAAGCTAACTTCCCCCACATATCTCTCACTCACCTTGTCTTAAATTTGAAACCGATCATATCTAGCCATAGTGAGAGAGACCTGGAATATATAGCTTATTAACAAGTCCTCGTGAGAAATGGCCGTTTAGAATGGCATCTGTTACTACCCGCAGCCCCGCCACAGACACAATCACCTGATTCCCCACAGCTTTACGCAGTATAGTATGGTAGAATATCAAAGGACACCGCCGCCACTTACTTGGATCCAAGGCTGGTTTCTCCTCCCTCTCTGCGCTCGCGTCTCCGGCCTGAACGGGCAGAGTGTCCTTGTCCACCGGGGATGTCGTGGCCACGGTGCCGTTGGCGTAATCAGAGAGCAGCAGCGCCGTGTGCGAACCGGGCAGCGCGCCATCCCCTCGCGCACCAAGCCCCTCCGGTTTGATCCCGTAGTGGTGCGTTGTCGGTAATCCGGTCATGGGTAAGGAGCCGGACATGGGCTCCAGTAGCCAAGACTGCATATACCGGCCATCCGTATCCCCCGTGACCGGGCCTTGGGGGTGCCCATAGTGGTGATGGTAGACGGAGGAAACGCTGCCTGGAAACTGGGCCGGTACGTGGCTCCATGATGGGCTGAACACCGGAGCTTTGGTCGGGAAGGTGCAGGGCCCCAGCTCGCCGTGATCGCTGATGGAGGCGGGCTGCCTCGTATGCTGGATCCCCCCTGGACCGGAGGGGTATCTGGGCGCCGAGAGCTCCTCGCTCTCGGGCAGGATAAGGGAGTCGACATAGTAACTAGTCAGCGTTCCGGTTGTCGACATGGCAAAAATGCTTTCACATGTACACACTCATACACCGATGCATACAAAAACAGGCGCGCGCACACACCACACACACATACACATTCGCTAAACCCAACCTCACAAAATAACAATCTGAAGAAATCAAGTAGCAACTTGGCTCCTCAAAGAACTACAGTCGACTAGTAGTGGGGAGCCAGGCTGCCATTCGATTGGGTAACAGGCGCACGTGATACAAAAGGCAGAACAATAAAGGATAAATCAATCCCTATGGCCATTAAATGCTCACGGGTCTCTCTTATAACAACGTCTAGTTTTAAAGCAAAGAATGAACATCTTACGAGCAGCGCATGACTTAGAAAACTATGTAAAAATTAAAAGTGTATATAATTAGGTTTAAAAAGCAAACTGGCTTTTTTATACATGATGTTTGCCAAACAGTGGTGGCGTTTAAATCCCAACATCCAAGACGTTACAGTATGTATTTAGAAGTCTTATTTTACGAGGTACTTTATAGGACGCATAAGCACCCTACCAACGATGCTCACACAAAAACACATGGCTTTTTTCCTTCTTTTTTTTAGTTCATCGCCGCCATATTGCAGAGAACCGCAAAAACACAAAGGTGCGTACTTTCTAGGCGGCGCCAGGAACGCAAATTATTCATAAAGTATCTCGACCAAAATTGGCTAGGGCATGTTTTCAACTTCTTGCACTTTCGTTTTTTCCTGATAGCATAATCTACCTTCCTTCCAGTGTAGCATGTATGCCTCAACCACATTTTAAGTGTCAGAAGATATATGGAAAATCTAGCAATGAAGGTCTCTCTGTAGCCTGACACATGATCAAAAATAGATCAGCAACATTTTTGTATTTCATTTTTGGTTAGTTATACATTTGAATCATTTTACAAGTGCAACCTTTTGGATATTTATTGTGCATATTTGTTATGTGAATGTTTACTTTTGCAAATCAGTGCAAACTGAAAACCAGGGTTTTGTTATACATTGTCAACAAACCCTTTTGCTTTAAACAGAAGACACACTTCTACCACATTAAATAGTCCTGTTTACCTACAAATACACATATATTTATATATATATATTTAGAAACTATTCAATCTCTATTAAATGTTTCTTAGATTAGAAAAAATAGCACAATCTGCTATTTACTCATATATGCCGCGATTGTAAACAAAAGATAGTAGCCTAGTTAAATTCCTTTAAAAAAGTACATTCCTAATTTATAAATTGACAATATATAGAAAATAATAATAATAATAAAGAAGCATAATGCTACAAATTAAATCCATCTTGCATTTAATAAAACATTGTGTTATATGCTCAAAGCGAAAACACTAACAGAGATCAGAAGACTATTGTGGACTTGATAGATATACCCTTTCAAAACATTTAGGCCACCACGTTTTATTAGTACATTTGAATAGTACTACGTACTATATTCCAACCGAAGACTGGCGAAAAATAGGGTGTACATGGGTCTTCTTATAGTTTTCCTATGACAGTGATCTGCAATTCAGTTCTGCAATTAGTGATGCTATTATATTACATCACAATCCATCAACAAATGCATCATCGTGGCAGTCACTTCTTCCGTGTAAAGCCACACTATGAATGATAAAGGTATTACGAGTAATCTGAGTCGTTTCCTACTAGGTGCAAGGTGGTAAACATGAGCCCGTAGGCTATATATATATGTTGGGTTGTATACTATTATGGCCTGAGCTTTGAAAGATAATGAAATGCAATTATACGAAATTAAATCACCTAACGGTTCCTCCACTTTCTAAAATATATGAAATAACATTTGGGAAGTTTAGTAATGCTTTTAATTTTAACGTTTTTTTGTGTTCGTTTTTTTGTTCATCGATTTTTGTAGTAGCATTTTTGAACACGTGATTGAACTCTCAGCCAACTGTCAAATGTCGTACACCCTGTTTTACCAGTGTAAAGGGAAGATATGTATTCTAATAATGCCAACAGCACAGGTTTTTAAAAAGGGTGCATGGAAGGCTGCCTTGCGTAAAAGCGTTCATTATGAAGTTTACACTCACTAAATTATCTAACCGTATAGGCGAGGCCTATATTGAGCAACAGCGACGACTCCCCACACATTATAGGTTATATCATGTATTACTGAAAGACGGGCAAACACCCAACAAGGCCACAGGCAATTTAACTCGAAGAAACCCTCCTCAGTATACGGTTTGGTCCCCCGGTAGCTATACAGCCTATAGAGGTTATACGCCAGAGCAAAAATGCACGTCCAAGCTATGTGCTATCACCTTAATTGTTGATACGGCTGTAGTACGATGTGGGCCACAAACATTAAACCAGGCAAATGGATAGGGGACGCATATGTGCACTAAAATAGACAACACCTTCAAAAGAGAGAAAAGGAGACGCCGGGGCAATGGCTCCCGGGCTGTAAACCTAAATCAGGGTGCTTCTTTTTTAAGACGGACTTTACCGCAGGGGCTATTCACTTCTTTTGCCCGCAGATAACAGCATGTCTGGAGGATCTAAATATCCTCCATAAAGCCCTTCCCCTCTTTTGTGTTGTCAGCACTAATGCGCAGCGGAAGCATCCGGTACTGTTGCCCACCGGCGCGCCGCGGAGGTCGCTGTTGCCCACTCAACTTCCCCTTCACTGCAGTGGTCGTAACCGAGGCCTTGTCTCCTGACGCGCCTGCGTCACGACTGGCAAAAAAAAAACATTCTTAGCTCTATGCTAATTCCAAGTCCACGACGTATATAGCTTAGCTTTGACCAAGTTAAATATAGCACACGGACCACGGAGGCTTAATTTAACGACGAAAAACACGTCGAAAAGGTTAAAGAAAACATTAGAGGAGACAAGTTAAGGCAAAAATACGCAGCGGCATTCCACCCTCTCTCATGCGTATATGCCAACAAAAGCAGTTTTATAACCGCGATTACGAAATAGGCCTATACCTTTTCTATACATTTTCAAAAAAAGTCCATCACATTTATGTCCCACATTTGCTTGTATGACGTTTCGGTGTATGGAACTGGGGCAATTAAGACAGTTTCTTGTTGCAGAGGTATAAAATGGATCCCAACAACATGAAACTACCTAAACCACTCGACAGTCGATCCGGGCCTCGAGAGAATCCCAACCTGCCAATTCATAATGCATCGCCGTCTTCGGTTTCCATCAAGTTCGCTAAAAGAAATGCTCTGTGTTGAAAACATTTTGTACAGACCTATTATTTACACCGATGTATAAGCTAAGGCGCAAAATCAGCACAAATGTACAGCAGTAAACCGACTTACCCGTTGCTCGATGAGGTAATCACAGTATTCCCAACTATATCAGAAAGCAATTCTCTATCCATTGCAAATCTATCCGGTCCAGATTTCTAGCAGTGTCTGGAAAACCTCCTCTCCGTCTCCCCGGCTCTCACACGACTGAAGCTCGTCTTAGAGGAGAGGGAGAATCGTCATATACAAGCGAGTCATAAAACTCTACAATAGCCGGTTAAGCATGCAGCTGTACGGCCTAAACACGTCGTAGCCCTTGCAGTCTATATCTTTATTATTTCCTATAGCCCTTAAAATGGGTCCCTGGCTTCTAAGCTGCTAGAAAACAAGGCAACACAAACAAATGCCCCTCACATCCACAGTTGTCCAGAATACTTTGACAAAATACATGCTTCTTTTTTTTCTACAAACAAATGCCTTTCCCCACACACAAGACACAAATCAGACCAAAAAAATTAAACAAAACAAAACAAGCATTTCAAAAACTGAACTGCTATGTGAACTGATAATTTATTAAGCATTACACAAAAACACAACCTCATATTTACACAATAATATACAATAAAAACAGGTTCTCCTTTACTTGATTTGCACATAATCCCCAGTATGCGTCTATACGTGTCCTCGACGAGAAAATAGTGTTGTTGATCACTTCACACATTTACCTCATACGTACAATATAACATTGTAGACTATACACGCATAATGAGCAGAGTAATTACTCTACCCCTTCGTATGTATGTTGGCGATACATAGGCATTATATTTCAGTGATTAAAATGGCTAACATACAGGAAAATAGTTCTGAATGTTGTGTCATGCAATTCCAATTAAAATAACATATAGAAACATATTCCATAATAACTCGTTTTAGAAATATGCTATTTTGTCAAATAGTGGAATACGTAGGCTATTTAGGCCACGATCCAGGGCACGAGTGTGTGTCTGTGTGTGTGTCTGTGTGTGTGTGTGTGTGTTGTGTGTGTGTGTGTGTGTGTGTGTGTGTGTGTGTGTGTGTGTGTGTGTGTGTGTGTGTGTGTGTGTGTGTGTGTGTGTGTGTGTGTGTGTGCGTGTGTGTGTGTGTGTGTATAATGTGGTACTTTTTTAATTTAATTTTAATTTTGCTTTGTTGTGTTTGTTGCATTCATTCAATTCCACTGACAACATCTACGTCACCGGACGACAGTAATAACAGAAGAAACAATTTAAGAAAGAAAAACAAAACACAGCAATGAGAAAACCCGGGGAAAACCCTCAACATTCACGTTTCTTTTTCAGTAGCTTACAGAGGACGATGCATACATTAAGCTCCGTCTGAAAGGACGGTGCCCCTCGCCATGAAATCAGTCATTAAAGTGAAAAAAAAGGGCCACTGTTTTCACCCAATCTCATCCGGTTTTAATTCCATCCAGCTAATAGAGACACACCTCATCATCATCACGAAAAGCCATAATTGGACGTGAGCTCGCGGATCCTGTTTTCCCGCGTCATTTTCTTCAGCTTCATCCTGCGGTTCTGGAACCAGATTTTGACCTGTCTGTCACTCAGGTGCACGCCCTTACTGATCTCTAGGCGACGCTCGCGAGTCAGGTACATGTTGAAGAGGAACTCCTTCTCGAGCTCCAGTGTCTGGTGCTTGGTGTAAGGACAGCGTTTCTTCCGGCCGCTTTTCGCTGTCAGCCAGTTGGCCTTGCTTTCGCTTTTTGTGTCTCCTGTAAGGAAAATTGGGAAATAACATGCTTTTTAGGCACAACTGTAACACCGGGGGCACACACACATCGTCTCTCTCTCTCTCTCTCTCTCTCTCTCTCTCTCTCTCTCTCTCTCTCTCTCTCTCTCTCTCTCTCTCTCTCTCTCTCTCTCTCTCTCTCTCTCTCTCTCTCTCTCTCTCTCTCTCTCTCTCTCTCTCTCTCTCTCTCTCTCTCTCTCTCTCTCTGTGTGTGTGTGTGTGTGTGTGTGTGTGTGTGTGTGTGTGTGTGTGTGTGTGTGTGTGTGAGTGTGTGTGTGTGTGTGTCTGTGTGTGTGTGTGTGTGTGCGTGTGTGTGTGTGTGTGTGTGTGTGTGTGTGTGTGTGTGTGTGTGTGTGTGTGTGTGTGTGTGTGTGTGTGTGTGTTGAAGGTATGCGTAAAAAGATAGGCCTTCTCTAGTGTTGGTACTTTGTGTGAACTTGAAACATGCCCAAGTAATCCCATATATAGCAAAACAAATAGGTTTTACATTTGTTGATAGCATTTTCAATCAGTGGTCCAAACAATATAGAGAAAACCCATGTCAGCTCTTCAACGCCAATGACAAAATGACTAAAGAGTTGCCACGTTTTAGCGCATGGATTCAGGCCTATATATTTTTTTGTTATGAGCGTTTTAATTTATTTTTATGCAGTGGTGCTATGGTCGCGTCGGTGAAAAGAGACGTAGACTAAGCCTACGTGTTGTTAAATTATTTACTATTTTAGCATTACCTAATATAGGATTCTTTTGTGGGGGGGGGGGTGCGAGGCATTTTTTCATATATTCTAATCCTCGCGGTTTTAGTTTTTACGCATTGAATTTCCCTCGGTTTATAGACAAACTCCTGTATATACATCATACCCATGACTTAATGTGGAAAAAAACCTGGTTTATTAACGTCAATGACAATTATATGGGAATAGAGATCTACTCGCTTGACCTGATATCTTAACGGTTATAAAAGCAATAATATTTCAAACTTCGCCAGAACCTGCATTAATTAACTGCAATAACAACAATTGCGACGGACACACCTATATTGATCTATATACTCACCTTTAGTGGCCTTGGTTAGTTTCTCTTCGTCAATATCCTGTGCTTCGTCAGCAGATGAGCCTTCCGCCTCTGAGCCGGACTCCTCGTCCCCCGGTGGCGCGTGCGTCTGCACGGGCACGTTTCCCGAGGAGACGGGCTCCTCCGTGGTTCTCCCGGTTCTCCCCTCCTGCGCCGTGGCTGCGGGGGCAGAACAAGACGTCGGTGTCGCCGGTGGTGGAGTGTGGAAGCGAGGAGCAGGAGCAGGGGGGTGTATGCCAAAGTGAGAATGGGAAGGGTTCGACTGGGGGCCGTTGTAAAGTTTATGAGAATGTGCTGCGTGCGTCTGAGACAGGCGGAAGTAGCCCGGCACAGGCACGGATGAACCCCCGCCGCCGCCATCGGTAACTGTGCACGACGAGCCCGAACCGGAGCTGGCCGTGGTCAGCCTCGAGTAAGTCTGGTCTTCGGCGGTGGAGGCTTTGGGACACTTCTGTGGCTCATAGAGACAGTAGGCGCTCTCTTCCTTAATGCTCTGCGGGAAGGAGCAGGGTGCGACCTGGGGACCTGCCGGCTGCTCCTGGTCCATTCGACATGACCTCTGCATCCACATCTCCATGCTAGACATGTACGCGCCCGAGGCAGAGACCATGTTTTGGGGACCGACTTCGCTCCGTTTGCCCATACCTGGGAAGTATCCATAGTTGTGTAGTCCGTAAGGCACCTCTGCGGTGCTGTGGGGCACACACACGCCGCTTCCCGGGTAGTGCCCTCCGCTACCCTCGGCTCGGCCGCCGATGAGAGAATCCACTAAAAACGCGTTTCCTGACGGGCTGTCGGAACATGACATTATTGTGGTGTATTTTGGCGAGGGGAGAAGATAGCCCTTTCTGGCTGACATTTCTTGTGCAAAACATGCTGGATATGATTAGAGGTACCCCCCCTCTCCGTCGCGCACAGTGCAAAGCCAATGGAAAGGCTTGGAGACGGCCGGTCCCGCCCACTCAAGGGCTACGTAGCAGCCGGGGCCAAATCCATCATGGGGCTGAGGCAGAGAAAGGAGACAGCACAGCAATCAGTGTGTTCTCTCACCTCGCTTTAATGCGCCACCATTATCCCGTATAAAGGGCGAGGTCTTGCCTGTATAGCATACAGAAGGAAAACAAAAAAAAATTAAAAATAATAATAAAAGGTAGCGGTTAGCATGTCGATGCACAAAAGGACGCTGGCAAACATATCGATAGTACAAGCCAACGAATTACGTGTTATAGCAAAGAGGCGCTTTTATTATTCCCCATGCTGTTCAAACGTTAAAGCTATAACAAATGTTTCATATTTACAAGCATCAGACTTGCGTCAGCCTATATTTTTTTATAATTCAAACTGAACGAGCGTACATAAGGGGACTGGGACAAGTCAGGTATACACGACATAAAAACCCAACAACATAAAACATTTTCACTTGAAAGTAAACAAACCCCCCCCCCCCCCCCCTCCCCAGGTTAAAGCATGGGATGTATACCGGCAAATCATGATTACAATTAAGAGGTTACACAAACCTGCACCAAACAAAGACATGCTATAACAAACCCGCGGGGACTTACTGGTATATAAAGTAGTTTAAGTATAGCATGGATTCGCCTTTGGCAAATGACTTAGCAAAAAGCCATTTATATGGTGCATCGTTTAGCCTTAAGATAAGGATGCGCCCTCCGCAGTAAACAGGAGAGGTGTTAAAACCAGGTCCCGAAATGGTGCCTATAGTCTGAACACTATACCTAAGGCTAAAACACTATTGTTTCATAGGCTGAACACCACTATACCCAACACACTGTTGTTTCAGTTACAGGCTGAACACTATACCTAAAACATTGTCGTTTCAGTTACAGGCTGAACACTATATCTAAAACATTGTCGTTTCAGTTACAGGCTGAACACTATACCTAAAACATTGTTGTTTCTGTTATGCTGAACACTATAACACTGTTGTTCCAGTTACAGGCTGAACACTATAACACTGTTGTTCCAGTTACAGGCTGAACACTATAACACTGTTGTTCCAGTTACAGGCTGAACACTATAACACTGTTGTTTCACTTATAGCTGAACACTATACCACTGTTGTTTCACTTATAGCTGAACACTATACCACTGTTGTTTCACTTATAGCTGAACACTATAGCACTGTTGTTTCACTTATAGCTGAACACTATACCACTGTTGTTTCAGTTATAGCTGAACACTATACCACTGTTGTTTCACTTATAGCTGAACACTATACCACTGTTGTTTCACTTATAGCTGAACACTATACCACTGTTGTTTCACTTATAGCTGAACACTATAGCACTGTTGTTTCTGTTATAGCTGAACACTATACCACTGTTGTTTCACTTATAGCTGAACACTATACCACTGTTGTTTCACTTATAGCTGAACACTATACCTATAAACACTGTTGTTTCACTTATAGCTGAACACTATAGCACTGTTGTTTCACTTATAGCTGAACACTATACTGTTGTTTCTGTTATAGCTGAACACTATAGCACTGTTGTTTCTGTTATAGCTGAACACTATAGCACTGTTGTTTCTGTTATAGCTGAACACTATAGCACTGTTGTTTCTGTTATAGCTGAACACTATACCTATAAACACTGTTGTTTCTGTTATAGCTGAACACTATACCTATAAACACTGTTGTTTCTGTTATGCTGAACACTATATATTGACACTACCAAAAAATATATATAATTTAAATTGAATTACATATAGTTTAAATAATTCATCCTCAATTAATCTCACTATAATTGGTTAAATAAATAGACATATATATATACGCACACGCGCACACACACACACACACACACACACACACACACACACACACACACACACACACATCATTTTGCCTAAATCCAAATATAAAAGTTAAACTATTGTTAAAAAATACCTAAAAGTTGTGTGTGATATATAAATACATCAACATAAACTAAATTAATCGTAAACATTTATGTGCCATGCATGGCCTCGATCACCATTGAAGGTGATCTATACATCGTCCCATTGGAATACCGGAATATGGCATGAATTCAAGGTTATACTTTCGATGATACTAAAGATATTAATGCCTCAAATGAGCAAACGTAATAGCTTATCAGCAGTGCAATAAGCTTAAAGCCGTTTTACCCATATAGGTGTTCCTATATTTACGCACACAGTTGTGAAAATCTACATTTCGTACAAAAATATGGAAATATTTAGAGCACAAGCATCTAAATGAGTACATTTGTTTAGAATTAGTAGCTTAATTATAGATACCTCGTCCTTTTCATTTAATAGAACGTAAACGCATTAGGGCCTGCTAGGCGACACCATTACGCACAGCAGAGTAAATTGTTAAAACTGCTATTCGTTAATAGCCTCTTAGATTAATATCATTTTGTGTCATTGCAAAATCTGATTGCAGAGCTAAATATAAGAACAATGTGATACATATATAGGCAACAAGTGTATGCTTATATACAATAGCCAATAGTTTGGGGATATACGCCAAACTATTGATTAGGGAGTTTGGGGGGTATGGACCTGTAGGCTGCCACAACAAAGTAGACAAAAAACGTCCATATACAATTCATCCTGCCAGTCCAATTTGGGGCAATAAGGGCCATAATAAAACGATCCCTCCATTTTGTTGTGTCCTTGGCCATGTGCGCTTCGATGGCTTTCTTCAGGTTGAAGTTAATCTCGGCCAGTTTTACCACCAGCCCAGGTCCTATATCGTCTAATATCATTGGCAGGTCGTCTGTATAGAATGCATGGCTATACTGGCGGGGAGAATAAAAAATACCAACTAATAAAATAATCACAACATCAACATTCTAAAATAGTTACATTTATTTGTTATATATATACGAGGGATGCGTTACATCTGCGTAAATAATACAATGTTTTTCTTAATTAATTTTCAAAACATTCAAAGATTATATAGCGCACTGAGAACAAAGGCCGTGCGTCGGCCATTTCTCGTTTAGCAAACAGTTTTATTTGTAAACAGCTAAAGACAAACGAATTCAATGTAAAGGGTTAAATAGTAGAAACAATCCATCTATACCTCCAGGAACGTATACAGCCACAACGGAAACTAAATACACAAATGTTTGCTCTACACACTGCTCTATTGGCACGGAGGCCTGTCTATATCTTTGTGTTACAGTTATTAATTGTAGCTATTAAATCTTCATTTTCACAGCTGCCCGGCTATTATATCCTGAAAACAGTTTACTCTGACCACTGGCTTTGATCAAGCTCATATAATCGTGGCCGAAGAGGCCGTTTGAGCCATATCATGTTCGTCCCGAGTGCAGTTATGAACAATAATGCGGCGTTTTATTACATCCAGCGGAAGCATTTATTTTTCACGAGAGACAAAGGAGAAAGAGAGTCTGTCCACGCGCGCATGCAGAGTCCAGAACACCCCCTCGCGCCTCGGACTGACACCGAGTCAGACCCCCCCCCCCCCCCACACACACACACACACATACGCACACACACACACACACACACACACACACACACACACACCACACACACACACACACACACACACACACACACACACACACACACACACACACACACACACACACACACACACACACCCCACCCCTTTTGGTTCTCTGTATGGCAGGAAGGAAAAGGAGACCCGATTTCTGCCCGTATCACAATCAAATCCACTTCTTCAATCACATCAGTCATACTCCTGGCACGGGGAGAGAATAATGTGTTTTGGAAAAACACCAAACGCTGTTACTATATGGATCCCTTTAAGAAGGAACCAAAAAAAAAAAACTGGACCGGGAACTCGAAATAGGCCCCCGGACTGTGCGCGAGCGCTCTTGTTGTGATTTAAGAGGAGCAGCATTAGCATAGAGACCATCAGAAAATGGAATCATTAATTTTGTATCCAACATCCACTGCTTACTGCTCTGTCGTTAAGACAGACATTAACTACTTACATTGTAGATAATTAGGGGAGCGTTATCCGAACCCTTAACAGCCATGGACTGTATATGGGGCTGCATGTTTAGCCAGGTAGGCCTACCGTATACTACGCCTCCAACCATAAATACCCCAACTCAGCAAAATGAATAGCACATGCAGCACGAAGGCTTGGCACAGATGTGTTGCCTTATTAAGGCTCTCGGGAAGCCTTTCTATACACCCTACTGCACAGTCTTGGTTGGAGAGACTGCATATAGCGCATTTGCTATAGTTTAACTTCACATTGATGTAGTTGGATGGTACAGTTGAACTGACGTTCAAATCTCAGTATGCTTTTTCAGTATAGGTAACTACTTTGAGTCACATAGTTTGGGTAGTTAATTACAAATTACATATTTCCCTAGAAATGTACCATTTTCCTTATTCCATCTCAACAATTGCTCCCTGTCCTCTCCTTAAAAGCCACCCTTGGGTATGCTTAGGTTTTGCCTGGCCCAGACACTAAATCAAACACGCCCATAGGTCTACTTTACTCAGTGTCAGTTCAGTTGTGCTCAGCGTGAGATATGAGATTCTAGACTTAGATTGTGATCATTTTCCGCCCTATAGTTTGGACGTAGTTGAACGACTTATTAAAAAGTAGTTTTAGTTTGACAAACTGAATGTTTTTGAAAATAGTTTAGGTGTATTTTAACTACTTTTCGGTGTGATAAACTATCTTAAGGGTATAGTTTCTCTCCCCGACAAATAGCCCAATACAGAACACCACAGCAATGCCGTCAGACGCCAACATCTCTTACAGGAAAACAATTGTCTAAGCGGGTCGAAACTAGGAAAATAGGCTACACTGTGTGATAGTACACCCAAGTCATATAGCCTGTAAGCGGTGTAAACAACTTTTTACCTGCACGTATTCGAGAATCTTGATGGATTCTTGTGGTGAGCGCTTTGCAGACTGAAAGATCCACGGCCGTGACATTGGTCCCATTAGCGCCGCCCGGTGGTGAGGAGAGTCGAGTGTCGAAGCCCGGCCGTCGCCACTACTGCCTCGATTTGAACGCGCGGATAAAGCGCGCAGGAGGGGGAAAACATTCTAAAATGAAGTCGAAGCGGCCGAACACAAGCACGGCTTTTCCTATACATCCTCTCCCTGTCGTCGATCTCCCCTCCTCGGTAACACAGTTAATAACCTTGGGTCTCAGACGGTTTATTGCACTGCACTCCAATTGTACAAATGCTCCAGACTCTCAGACAGCTTTTATGGCCGCGTTGCTGCGGCAACGGGGAGGATGTCCCGTAATTAGGGACGGAATTCCAGCGCGCAGTAAAGGATGCGCGAGGCAAGGCCGGACTATGGCAGGGAGAAGCAACCATAAACTTCAGCCTCTCTCCCCGCGTTTATTGCCCTCTGACTGTCATATATGAACGCCAATGCGCTGCGGCTAGGTCCCATAAACACGGCGATAATACACAGCAAATATGGCAACCCTCGCTAAAAAGGAGAATGCTGTTTGAAAGTGTTTTCGAATCCAATCAGTGGATGGAGAAATCACACGCACGCATTCACATCAGGGGGAAATAGCACATGGTGACACTCAGGGTACAAAAATAGGACAGAGGGATGAGAATTCGAATCTTTTGGTCACATCAAACGTTATGATGGTAAACGTATAGAAGTTCAAAGCCGTAGAATTCCACTGGGCGGGATGGGTTAGCAGGATTTGTAAAATAGCGTAGTTTTAAAATATCGTGGTCAATGGATCAAAAGTAAGGAGAAAAACACGCCACCAAACCCAAAAACGAGTGAAAAAAACAACAATTACATGTCCAGTCTATGCTATTTAACCCTTATTACCATCATAGTTTTGCCCAATTAAAACTAGAGAAATACACTGCATTTTTCATAATGACACGTATGTGCCTTTTAGGTTTCACTCGTCCGGACCTGGATGTCAGTCCAAATATCTGGTATATGATTATGTTTCTCAAGTATTTGCCAATATCACTCAATTGTACTAAACAATGTTGTAAACATAGCTTTTTTGCTTTGCCCTGCGTGCGTAAAATGTCCATTTTGTGCGTAACGTCTCTTCATATCGCTCACACAACGTAAACAGGCCAACACGTTAAATATAGGTCTGAGAGTGTAAAACAATAACCAGGTACAAATGTCAATTCTTGCAATAATCTTTTGATTTTTAATTTCGAAATATAGGATAATACAGATTAGTTTGGGCATACCAAGCAGTTGATTCAATGTGATGTCCCTGACCAGCCTCTCTCTCTCTCTCTCTCTCTCTCTCTCTCTCTCGCTCTCTCTCTCTCGCTTTCCCCCCCCCCCTCTCTCTGTCAGTACATTTGAAAACAAAGCCTCAATCATATTCATACCGCAGTATGAAATATGGAGGGACCACTCACCACTGAGTAAAACGGGAAACGTATTTTGTCCTCTGTATCAATGACTGGCGAGGCACAGTTGCATATTACCTGTTTGTTTGTTTGTTTGTGTTTACGTGTTTGTTGGATCTATATCTACCACCCGATAACATTTTAAAAAGCTTATCATCTGGGTTGGGCTGGGTTGGGCGCCTATTGGTAGCCTATTATTATTAGTCATCACGAATTCAGAAGTAATTTTTGTATTGGGTATTGGACTTAACAAACAAAATATCGAACACGTATCCATGCTTTCATTGCTTATGTTGTTGAGACAGACAAACAGGTCATCCCCAAACCGAAAAAGGACCCCCCCCCCCCAAAACGATTTCTGTATGAACCTTTTCACTTGGTTAGCCATATCATACAATGAGATAGTAGATGAGTGGCTACAAAATAAATAAGCTTACAAACAGAAACACATCACATTCGCATCCGTTCAGACTTATCATTTGGTCACACCAAAGTCCGTAGTCTGAATTATTAAACTCACATATTCTCTTGTCATGAACCCAACACGTTATTACGTTCCTGATTAAAAAAAAACCCCAAAAAATTCAAAATAAAAACAAACAAAAATGTTTTTTTGATTTTTGATTACAAAATACACTGTGTCAGTCAATTATAGACTGGTAATGTTGCATGGTGTGAAAATAACACGAACAGGGCGACTGTGCGTCACAATATTAACACAGGCCCCCCACACAAAGCGTATCGCTTTCATGAGGAGACAAAACTCCGCTTATATATTTTCAAACAAAGTCTTCGGAGCGAAAATGAAGTCGTTAGACTGTCTTAATTCATGCTCAATCCTCAAACGATTCAAATAATGAGATACAGTTGTCCTCGAACTTGAAATTAACCGTTGAGCATAGTCGCTGCTGCTGTTGCGGCCACCGTTGTGTGTTGCCACCGTCCGTCACACGAGACACCGCTAGTCAATCAGTCTGTAAACGCAGGGAGTCCTATATACATATAGGACTGCAGGGGAGTCGGTGATAATTGCATTTGACTCCTAAAGCAGAGGGTTGGAGGTGTAATACTGTAATCTGTCTCTGTTCAATTTCTTCTCCTTCATGCGACGGTTCTGAAACCATATTTTCACTTGTCTGTCGGTGAGATTGAGCATTCGAGAGAGCTGCAGACGTTTCTCCTTGTTAATGTACACGCTGAAAAAGAATTCCCTCTCAAGTTCTCTGATTTGATATTTGGAATAAGGGCATCTTTTCTTACGTGTCCTCTGTCCATCTGGAGGAGAAAAAGAGGAGAGCATATACCGGTCACAGAAAATAAACAACAGCTCAAATTAGCCATGACTACGTTAAAATAATAAGACTCAACGCGCCTCGAATGTTTTCCAAATTACGCATGGATGAAATTCGCCCGTATAAAAACGACAATAATTTATTTCATATTTTTACAGTTATGGGGGCCATGTGTAATAATATAGAATCACAGTTTGAAACCTTTCCAAACGTTTCAGTATGGGGTTGCCTGTTACATAGTAGCCTACACTTGGGCATTGACCTTTTCCAGCGTGAGAAAAACTGCAAGCGCATTCAAACCTTATCCATGTGTAATAAGAATATCTAAAAGATTAGTTCTACGAATGACAATTTAGTGTCAGACTAAAATAAACGTGAAAATGTACACGGGCAAGCCACGTGCACGCCCCAATAATATATAATATAGCTTTAACACAAGAGCTATAGTGCTCAACAGAGGCACCACGCTCATTACATGCAAGCTCCCTTTAACGCTAAGAAACCGTGAAACTAGTACATTTATGATACACCAAATTAACATAAGAGCACTGACGGTTATATTGACATTTTTGTTTTTTTTGTTTGTTTGAAAACTTAAGGAAGTGTTGGAAAAATCACTGGCCTGCTGCTGTCTTTCACGGCCAATTTCAATTCCAAGCACGTGATCCTGCAGTTTATAACAAAGTTTTGTTGGGGAAATCTACAGGCCCTCTATAAACCTTATATGCTTATAAAACAGCATATAAAAATTTTAACAGCAGCGCGCTAGATTGCAAACTTTCTCTCATAACCAAGGCGCTGACTTAATACGTACTGCTGGTGCTCGATTTCTCCTCATTGTTGCCGGAAGATGACTCCGGGCTGCTAGCCTCCTCGCGCGGCTCCTTCCCCTCGGTGTCCCGGGACGAGGGCGCGCTCTCCTGCGCGGAGCTCGGCTGCTTGCTGCTCGGTTTGTCCCCCGAGTAGTCGTTCGTGGAAGAGCTCTCCGACGCATTGCCATACGCAGTCTCGAAAAACTGGTCGAACGCTTGTGGCAGCACACCGTTTCTGCCCACATTCCCGTAGAAATTAGACGCTGCAGAGCCCGCTCCCGTGTGGTGGTGATGGTAAGCGGCAGCTGCAGGATTGTTTTTGGCGAACATGTCCCCCACGGCCGTCTGCGCGGAAAGACAGTCCCTGTGCACCATGTCCTCGGCGGAGGGGTAGCATTGGGGCAGATTTCCCCGGTGCGGCCATTTACTGGAGGCGTCAATGGCAGCATAGTCCCTGAACGTCACCTCTCTCACGGGCTGGACTTGCGGCAGGTTAGAGGCGTAGGAATATGTCATGGGGCGAGTAGACGGGGTCTGGGACAAGAACGAGGGGAGACCGGAGAAGTCAGCCCCCGCCGACACGTAGTAGGTGCAACTGGGCAAATACATGTTCGATCCGACAGGGACCCTCTCGTCAAAATCCATCATTCCTTCAATCTACTATTCTATCTGGGGTTCGCCTCTATAGCCGCCCTTAACATGGCTCTCGAGCGCCGTGGCTCGTGTCTCTTTGAAGCAGGTTCGCGAGGCAGAAATTTTGAGACGTAAGCTGACGTGGAGAGCCATCTCCATCCATTCCAGGGAGGCGTAGGTCACGTGACCAACGGCAGAAATTGACAGATTTTCAGCTTGTGTGCGCGCGCGCGCACGTTTGTGTGTGTGTGTTTGAGAGTGAGTGAATGAGAGACGTATACTGGTGGTGGTTGTCCTAAAGCTTGACATTGGTGGTTTATCGCCTATCGCCCATCGGTCTATGAATTCCTTAACATGCAGCAAGTCGGAGGAAAAAATATAATTGCATGGTTGTTAAAACGTAGGCAAATGACGAATTGCAATCGAAGATTTAACCCGATTCAATATCAATTTCCCATATGCTATGCGCATTCTGATATTCAATCTGGTGCCAGAATTAAATTTGTGCATATTTTAAAGCCTAATTGAATTTCCGAGTATTTCCTGGTGTATGTAGAAATACAGACGTGCATACTAAATACTTTTTCAGTCTGATTAAATAACTTGTCCGTCGACTAATAAAAACAATAACGTGAACCAAATTTGCCTTGCTATAACGTATAGGCGATAGCCCATGTGCACAAGATAACAAAGGTTCGTTTTTGAAGTCATGTCTTTAGAAGTCACCATTACTGCTTTACTGCATAGCATTTGGCTCAGTTGAACATTTGGCAATCAGGGTCATGTTCAAGTAATGCTTGATCTTTCGGCCTGGCTGCAGTCATGTGTTGGTATCGGCAACACACTGACTATACAAACCATACATTGGCCGCTTTTAGACACAGAAAAAAGACAATTTCACAAAAGCCAGACATTTTTAAGTGCGACTCCAAAAGCCGCATAGATCAATAAACCTTGGGGAATGCCAATAGGATCTAAAAGGTAAATCTAACATTCTAAAACCATGTTTACGATGGCAATAACTGAAGACGCTACAAGATCAATAGTTCATTCAGAAGCCCACGGAGGTAGGTAAATAGATGAACAAAAACGTGCTTGTTTGTGGATGTTTTGGGAATTTAATAAAGTGTTACACTTAATGGATAACGTGTTAAGAGTTTTCAAGAAGACGTATTTTATTGTTAAATGGTATGTGTGTTCGTGAAGCTCTCGTTTAATTAGATCCTATTTCGACCGCATGCCGTAATGTAGGCCTCGCCCTCTATCACATAGGTCCTAGTTTTACACACAGCCCTGTTTTTGCATTTTTGGGTTCAAATATTTGTTTAAATGTGCGCCAGTTAGTATAAGACATATTACTCAAAAAATGTTTGTGTTCATTGGACACTTTTGGGTAAATCAGGAGTTTTCCAGCTATTTCTCTATATTTCTCCTAATGGGGAAAAGCGCTTGGTATTCCTTCCTAAACCATTCATAAAAGTCAAGTGGTCCGTTCACTTCCCTGATGGCAGTGTAAAAATGGGTGATGTAGAGACAACAAGTCCAAGGGTGGGACATTATTTAAAAAAAAAGGGCAAAGCAGAAATAAAAAATGACCACAGCAATATCTCACAGTTATTGCGCAAAATAAACCAAATAACATTTCCTTCAGGAATCCCTTTCAAATCCATTTTTAATCTCTGATCATTTGTAGGAATGCACAGCTGAGCCATTCACAACATAAATGTGTTTATATTATTATTTTAGTCGGCGGACATAAACACAGGCTAAACATATCGGTGGCTTCGACGATGGGAGCTATATGCAACATGCTGGATTACATTGCTGTATACAATAAACTATATATATTTTTTTCTAGAATTGTATTACATATCTCTTCAAGACAGTACACTCCTTTCTCCTCTAGATATGTTTGCATGCTCACTGCTTCTTTGTTCTGGCCAACGGGGCCAACGGGGGCCACCGTGGAGCTAGTCTCTGGAAGAGGCTGCAACCTGACTCTAATGTGCTGTGAATGGAGACCAGAGTACGGATTAGGACCGCCGGGACTCCCCCCAGGCCCCACCGCGCTTTACCCAAATCCACCCGGGGTGCACATGACAGCTCCAGGGCGCGCCCTGATGACACATGCCGTATAGCCTCTCCAACGCTCGACCTTAAAATAGAATTTACTAATTGTTGACATGTCACTGCACCAAGAAAACAAAACAAGAACGACCACGCTATGTCCATCCATCGTCTCGTTGATAGGCCATTTTATTTGGATAAATTGCAAGGGCACCAACAAGTCCACAGTCTTTCAGACCACATGCTCCGCCTCGATTCTATATGACTTGTACTGGAGCTTTTAAGTAATTGAGCACAGGGTGCCCAGGAAAACCAAAGCAAGCTCTGCACAGCCCTGTGTTTTTATAGCTCCCATAGTTTTCTACTGCGCCTTTTTTCTCCTCTCCCCGGGCAAGGTGCCACAAAGCCGGCCCGGCGTGATAGGAAGTCGTTACCTCCACACACCGGACCTCTAAAGTCAAGCGGCTGAAGCTTTCCCAGGGAAAATACAACAAATATACACCACCAAACTAAACAGACAGGTAAGATTTGTATTTACTTTTCAACGTGTCTTTTGGACAAACACTACGCGTGTGAACACTTTGGCCATGGTGGCCAGGAGAAAAGAAAAACAAAATTTAATCAATTGCTAAAAGCGCTTAAGATTCAGTATTGTATGTGGAAAACAGTTTGGAAGATGTTTCACAACACGCGCCGTCGGGTGATATCTTAATGCTGCACTTTTAGGGGATGCCAAAACAGGAACTGTGTAGCTGAATAAAGGCTTTCAACGCCAAAGTTTTTGTCTGTGCGGTCGACTTCAAGTTCGGGGGCGGGAGCGAGGGCCACCGCCCACGGCGTGGGGCCTGACTGAACTCTTTGGTTACTGGGAGAAGCCTCCCGACACCATTTAAGGGCACGGTATGCCCCGGATGAAGTTCCTCTGATTGCATTTGCTTTTGCTCCTGCTGCGTGCAGCAGTGCAGTGCAGTGCAGTGCAGTGGTCAGGCCAATGGCTTTGGGTTACAAGATGGATCGATAACATGGCGTCTGGAGCCCAGGGTGTGGGCAAAATGTAAAAATGACCTTAACCTTCGCAATACGTGTGCGATTTCGCTAAGCTAGTTACGGTGTAGCTTTCAGCTCGGCCTCTGAGAACAATAAAGCATGGCTAACACCGGCAGTTAGGCCTAATCAATGTTACATTGGAGGACTATTATGATAGAGGACCCCCTAGGTTATCGGTTCTCCATTACGTGTAAGCTAGCGGCCTTTTACGCACAGTTAATGCTCACTACACAGGCATATAGTTTCAGAAACATATAAATAGAAATGGATCGTAATAACCCAATTGATAATAAAAGGCATGGCTTTTAAACGTACGAAAGATGAAGCGGTTAGATAATTTGTTTATAGTAACAGTGTCTTCCTTAAACACCTTTAATTATGTGACCCATGTTTAATTGATATTGTAAATACTGGTATGTTAACACGACTTAAATGACAACAAACAGAGCCACGTTATAATGCTGTTGGTCCTATAAGCTAAATTCAAATGTACAATTAATTAAAATGCCTTTGTTTTGTAGGTTAGTATAAGATCTTTTGATTCAAATTCAGAGTAATCTTGTTGACTGTTCTCTGTTTGGAAAATGAATACGACATATATAGCCCTATTTGCGTATAGGGTTGTGTTATAGACAACAATACCGTCTTTCACCCTATACTGTCCATTTAACGTCTTGTGGTAACTATATAAGCTAGTAAGTAAACTAGTGCATTCAAATAACCTTGCTGGATATGCAAAATAAAACATTTGTTAACTTCTTTTCTATTTACTTATTTCTAATTATACTTAAAATAGCTGATGCTGACAAATCCAGCACAGGCCAGAGTGTATCACGGCATCTACAATTTACTAAAACGTCTAACCTTTAAATGAAGGGGGAAAGTGCAACATGCAAAAAGTGTCCTCACAGAAATTGAAAGCCACCCCCTCCCACCAAAAAATACTGATTTGGTCTTGAAGTGTAGCTGCGCGAGCTAGTCGACTGCAACACCAAAACAAACTACTAGCATCAACTATTTTCCATTACTATTCCATAAATGCATAGTTTCATTCGCGAATGCTCAGTACAAGTAATTGGCCTATACCGTGTGTTAACTGTGGATATATTTTGCTAACTTTCGAAGAAATGTGATTTTGAACTTGAGTCGTATCTGGTCTTGGCTGTTGAGTAGTCTATTTAGGCCGTTATCAAGCTTGCTGTGGGATACGAGCTTGGAGATGGGGCGTATTATGGGCTACGCCCTCCAAGCGACTGAAACATGAAAACAACAGCCAATTCGCACATACTTTGATACAAATTAAGATATGAGGAATATGTGAACGGACGTGAACCTGTTTAAATGAGCTAAGAACTGTTGATTTATCCACAGGTGACAGAAATGCGGGCAGAGGACGATGGCGATGACAGAAGGCCAGTGAGGGGACCACACAGAGAAGAACAGTGCAGCGCCGGACAGGAAGAGAAGGAGAGAGCTCAAATCCACGGTCAATGGGAGCCATACGATTGACGTATGAACGGATTAAGTCAGAATTATTACACCAGTAGTTTACACCAGTGTCAAAATTGAAAGACGTTAGCACTAATGTGTTTGGACCTTTGGACAAAAAGGATTTGACTTTTCCACAGCTGCATGGCCTATATGCATGGAAGAAAACCTGCACTGGACTTCAACGAGGGACATTCAAATATGCCAAACATGTTTTTTTTGCCATGGAACTATGTTTTTTGTCTCTCAACACTGCATACAACTCATTCGTGTAAATCACATTACAATAAAGTGAAGAAGAGCCCTCTAAGAGCCCTATACGCTTTCTGTTGCGTTCTGTTATGGCTCGTTTTCCAAACGCTTGAATGCCATGTCCAGATATATAGAATTCCATTTCCCCAATATGTCTGTCCTGTTTTTATCGTTTAACCCTTTTAGATATAGGCAACAATCTCACATTCTAGACGGAACTTTGATAACTGAACAGTCTAACGATGTAAGTGTAACAACTGCTACTGGTCACTGGAATCATGTGTTCCCGCATGGAATCCGAGAGAACAACAAGTACATCTGAAACGGTTAAATAAAGAAAGGAAAGTGTCATCAAAGAGAGACAGCTAGCTAACCATAAGCCTACAAGGACTATAGTGGACATTTTGTTTACCTCTGGTGGTTCTTCTGAGAGCGAGGGTTATACAGGATAGAATGGTTTACTCTCGACCTTGATTTTCTCCCGCATTTCTTGATCTGCCCTTCCTTAAAGAACAGAACATTGCATTTTACATTTGTGCAATTAGCTATAGCCTTTCATAATTGCAATCTTTATTCAAGTCAATTAATATCTTCAATAACTATTGCGTATATACAAATTATGTATTCAAATACAAACATTGACGACAGCTCCCTTCTCGCCACATATTTTTACCCAATATAATTCACTATAGGCTACACAAAATAGGTATTGTTTGCACGGTTGTGGGAAGTTTGGTATTGAAACGTATATATAATGGTATTGCGATTTAGAATCAATTGTGATCATTCAAGGCCAAAATATGTTCATACTAGATTTATTCAAATGAATGTGGTGTTGATGTAAATTCCCATATAGCCAACTATTTGCCGAAAGAACGAAACGTGCATCACTATAATGCTCGCCAAGGCACCGAATTATGCTGTTTGATATCAACCGGAGTTGTGAAATTTGGATCGCCTCCAAGAGCAAATAACGTCACGTTATCGCCTAGGCACGAAAATACATTTCCCTGCAGTATTCAGAAGTTCAGAACCTATAGCATGTGCAGTTATTTTTCACACTTTTTCAAATGTTTTTTCTTTCTCAGATATTTCCGTAGAATATAGTCTAGGCCACTTTTGCTTTCTAGCATAATAGTATACTATACAAGTATTCAACCTACATTGTATTTCCCCGAGATGTACATACATTCGATATCAAATTCTCCAGCATAGTTTGGGGATCAATTTACACCTTCTCACGAATCCCCTTTTATGCACACGAAGACGGCCAAAGACACGAACACTGCTATATGTTTAATTAATACAATATACTAAAGGCTTTGCACGTGTATTCATTTGAGCGTTATTGTTTTATTTTCAAAGCCAAAGGCGCTCACTAATGGCACATGCATGCATCGGTTAAGATTATACGCAAACCAGGGCCTTATACGCCAATATCCTAAAAGCAAAAAAAAACCTGACCTGCATTTCTGGCGAAACCAAAATCTCAGAATGTATTAATAATAAGCTCTAGATAAACAGAAATAATATAAATGTTTAACTCAGTTTGCGTAACCGAGAAAAATACGAGGAATGCTGGAACTATACTAAATCCTTAGTAACCCGCCACGGTTCTGAGATATGTGGGGGCGGCTGGTATAGCCTATAATCTCGGCCAAGTGCCCCCGTTTGACCGCTGTTACGACCTTGGATCAGCTCGTGTGTATAAGGTCTTTGTGGTGTCTTATACGATTATGTCCCAAACGCCATGCTTACAGACTATGGCCAAATGTGTTGTTGTGTTGCTCGGCTGGCTGAAGGCTGTAGCCCTCTCTGCCTACATTACGGAGGGAGACAGCGAAGGTCAATGTAAAGAACATGGTGTTGGCCCCGGGTCTTTATTCACCCATGTCTGACAGACTGGCTGGAGAAGTGTCGTACGGCTATTAGCCCATTCCAACCATTCACAGCCCATTCCAACCATTCAGTGGGTCGGGGGGAAAAAAGAAAGAAAAAGACAAAATGTCCCTCTTCATATTCACATTGCGAAGCTTCTTCAAACGGTTAGGTGTAGTTGTGTGTTTTTGCAAAGGTGTCTGCAACAGATGGCGCGAGGATGCAAAATTAATTTGATGGGAGGCGGGAAAAAAACAAGGAATAATTATGACCTTTTCTGGAGGCTTCATTAAAATCAGCCATTTTCACTGCAGATATGAAAGTGAATGGAATAGTGAAATGGCACACAGCCTTTAAAAGTGTCAAGATGATTTCATAGCGCAGCAAAAAAAAGATTTAGAGACGATCATGTAGTTCTTACTCTACTTGCCCATTTGCCATTAAGCTCGAATCAGCGAGACAGTGAGTAATGCGCGGGGCTCCCTAAACCTGGAAGTAATATCACTTCATTTTGCGTAAAGGAGGAATACCAAATTGAATCACTTTTTTCGAGTTGTAAAAATGACCATGCTGTTCCATAGTTTGCCTTAAGATGGCAGCAAATCTCAAATCTTCACACAGTGAGGCATGGGTGCACACAGTAATTCAGTCCAGCCCACTCTTGTTTTCCTCCCAGACACCGGATACAAAGAGTGTATATATTCGGGACGGGCAAGATGGGCGGAGCAAGCCGCCGTAAAGCCTCGGTGCCTTTGCGTCAGAGAATGAAAGGAGGCGGGTGTTACAGCCTTGTTTTGGTCATTAGCAGGCCAATGAGCGGCTGGCTTGCTTATTACGGCCAATGAGCTGCGCAGCGCCTGGGCTGGTCTTCGGACGACAGGAAGTGAAACAAAAAGTAACTGATCTCGCTTTTCGACATTAGATTGGACACGTGCGCGCGCGCGCAGTGGTCGGCTGCGTCAAAGTGGAGCGACGCTCTGCAGCCGTGCCCGTCTACGCAGTGGCCATTTAAATAGGGCTTGTGTATAGATATACTACAAGACATGAGTGATCCTACATTACGAAACACATAATAATACTACTATATGATATGCTGTCACTGAAATTCACATCACAGTCCATCATTTAGTCCAAGCCACCCACGCACCACTGGAGCTGTATCCAGCATGTTTGTTTATTATTTTATATATACCGTTACCGTAATGGGGTTGGCCTAATAGAAAACAGGGTAGGCTATGTTAAATTAGGCGTTAGCTACCTATATTAATTGTCCACATTTGTTGTTTAAACATGATGAAACATTTATTGATAGTACCATTGATAGACCTATATATTGTAGGCCGATCTGTGTGGTCGCAATGCTTATAGAGCATTGCACAACACTGCCAGGCTTATGCGTTTGATTCCAACTAGTCCACCAGATGGCATTTAGAGTGTGTGTGAATTATCCACTGTATACAATTATGTTTTGCACTATGTGAGGTCCATTGTCTACCCATTTAACCGCGCGCCCATACTGCTGTGCAACGCCAATGGTTTTCAACCGGATCTGAGAATCAGAATCCTCTCAAATGGGGGTCCTGGATACGTTTATAATAAAACACAAAATAGGCTACGTGTATGTACCCTAATGATAAGGATGAGGAAAACCAGTCCCACTGCCAAAAGAAAGTCCAACGTGCCTATATACTTGTTGTTGTACTATGGAACCACAACGGCTCCCAAACAGCATTGCCAAGTTCAACGGACCCCGTGTCCCCTTTGATGTGAGCTTAGGTATTGACAATACTCGACCGCATGACCCCGAATGGCCACCACAACTCGACGTGTAGCAACAGCGTATTAAACTGGGCCCGCGGTCTGATAGCCAGGCTGTATCAATTTCACACGACAAACCACTGCTGTATATATATATCATCACACCTCGTGGTTGAAATACATTATTTACATTTAGCCTACTTGACGATTAAAGGCTCATTCTGGTTCTGAAAAAACATAACGTGTAGGAAAATAATAAGAGAGAAAGTACACAGTAAATTTTGCAGAGTAAATTTTACTCAAACTGAGTACATTTTACTTTGAGTACATTGAGTAAAACTTGAGTAAAACTTGAGTACTCTGCAAAATTGACTGTGTAAGAAAGAAAGGAAGAAAGAAAGAATAGCAGGGTTTTTGTATTGACCTTGTGTCAACTGCCCTCTCTCATAATGTTTCCTCTCACTGACCACCGGTCCATACCATAAAGCAAAACAACAACAACAACAACAACAACAACAACAACAGCAACAACAACAACAACAACAACAACAACAACTATATAACAGGCAAAAGAAGAGATCGCCTTAGCGGCAGACGCGAGGTTGCGATATCTTATGACATATCTACAACTCCATAACTTGATAGGCCTTATATAACTGGGGCCATATAGTTATACACTTTTAATTATACCATTTAGTTTCTAAAGGTTAGGCCTACTATATACATCATGTTTTGTATATACTTTGGTGAAACTATTTGACAAAATACAAATAGTTAGCGACGGATCAAGATGATCAATAAATGCTATTGTAATTATTATTATTATTGTTATTATTATATAGGCTATGTTTTATTATTACTATTTTGAATAAACATCAAGCTCATGAAGCCTAATTGTATGTATGCCTTTATTCTGCATATAGAATAGAAAACAAACAAAAAGGTGTGATCAGATTAGAAGTAAGGCGCGGGCAAATAAAAATAGATAGATATATCGTGGCCTAGCGTGTAGGTATATGATTTCACGCTATATAGTATGATGTTAGTTATATTCATGAATGACGTATAGTTATAGTCATTCATATTAATTTAGTCTATTGCCAAGTAGTAGTTATTTTGGCTCGAGGCGTTAGTAAATAGTTAGTGACTGACTATTCTTAAGCATTAGTAAATGGTCAGTAAATAAACTATTTAATTTATGTTAATAATGACTCGCTCTCAAACAGCAAACGTGACACGCGGAGATATCAGGGTGTTCTCCTGTGATGTTCGACGCTATAGGCCTGTTTGCGTGCCATTGTGGATCGTATGTATCTGTCTTGTTCTAAACTGTATAGAAAAACTGTTTCCAAAATCATAGCTATGACACAGAATGAAAAGGTAGATTACCTGGTAAAGGGCACGCGTTAGTTAATGCGTGGGGCCTCGGCGGCCTTGTAGCCTACATTTTGCAGCATGCAATTGTCAAATGAACTGGAGATTAGTGCCTACTTTCCATATCAAATAATCAGTTCGATTTACAGCACATGAACGGGCTTTCCGTATAGGTTTCACTTTCTAATCTTAAGGGCCACTTAACTATACTATGTCACAATGCAGGAAGGAATACGTCTAGCGTATATTTCCTATTTAGGCAACAAAGGGTTCGCTAATGATATGTTAACTTTTGAATGCTGTGTTGAAATACATTTATCCTAATATATTAATATTATATTATATTTGTTATAATAAAACACGAGTTACTTGTGCCCTAATGATTCAAATATGATGTGCGTATACGTTCATATAACCTTACAACAAATGTTTTAATCAAAAGATGGGAACCCAAATAATCCTAAATATTATTATTATTATTATTATTATTATTATTATTATTATTATTATTATTATTATTATTATTATTATTATTATTATTATTATTATTATTATTATTATTATTATTATTATTATTATCATTAATATTATTATTATTATTATTTTTATTATTATTATCATCATTATTATTCATAGGATGGCCTAGGACAGGTTTTTCTGGGGCGGTCTAAACTTTAAAGCACGTGTGGCTGTGAATTGCCCACTTGGCCTTGACACCAACTTGTCACTAGATGGCGATGTTGGTTTATAATTCTGTTGGGAGAACAGAAACAGTTCAGCCTGAAAGGTCCCAATTTCTTCTTTCACCCAAAGTGAGATGGAACTATTGAATATTCACAATTACAAAAAGCATTTAATCAATATTGCAGCCAGAAATCCTGAATAAAGGGTTTTCTGAGAGAGAGAGAGAGAGAGAGAGAGAGAGAGAGAGAGAGAGAGAGAGAGAGAGAGAGAGAGAGAGAGAGAGAGAGAGAGAGAGAGAGAGAGAGAGAGAGAACTTCTAAAATGCAAACTATTGATAATGGTTTGGCAATAGGCTTATTTCGGTGAGTGAGAGCCGATATCTATAGGCCTCGTATTGCCCGTAAAATTTGATTATGATTAGATTATATCAACAGTAAATAGAATTTCTGCCAAAAGATATATCTACAGTTGTTGAAAAAACGCCTTTTGTGCAGTAGTAGAGGAGATAGGTGAATATTTAACAGTGCTAGATATAATTCAACATTCAACACCGACATTATTTGACTGACACACAAATAGCCTGGATATCATGCCGGAATTTACTTTATATACAGCCACATGAATACGCACACAATGTAAAAGCTATGATTGAACATGGACACACATATCCCGGACGATTATCTAAGCATTATAATAAGTAAATTGCACCATGGGATTTTGGCTGGATATAGTGAGAACATGGGAACCACAGAATCAGACAAAAACTTAATACAAGCTTAAGCACGTGAGAAAGACTATCTCTTAAAAAGAAAGTGGAAACAGATTCATATTTAACAATCCAAACGTTAAAATCCGTAATTCCGTCACTTCCTGTGAATATCCACATTTACCCCCTCAGATTTAAAACTCGAAGATAAAAAGGTATAGCTGAACAGCATACACCCTGAACGCGGGGATCAGTTTTAATTTTTTTCCTGAGCTGGGGTGTAAAAACATGCCAAAAAACAGTCGTAAATACGCTCTTCTCCGCTTGATGGACTCCGTGAACAATATTTTACAACACGGTGAAAGGAAATGGAAATGGAGGACCCAGCATGTAGTCTACACGTCTATTTTGTTTCCAAAAAAAAGCTCCGGGAACTCATTTCTCATTTGGCAACACAAACGTTATATGAATCATGTTCGGTGGTGGAGGAGGTCGTTGTTCCAATCCAAACGTGTGTGTGTGTGTGTGTGTGTGTGTGTGTGTGTGTGTGTGTGTGTGTGTGTGTGTGTGTGTGTGTGTGTGTGTGTGTGTGTGTGTGTGTGTGTGCGTGTGCGTGTGAGTGTGTGCGCGCGTGGTGTGTGTAATAGTTTATTTCCCATGGATTGTCCGTGGAAAAAACTAGCTGATGGGTTTCACTTTGTGGACAACTTTCTTCTCCTTTACGCGTCTGTTTTGAAACCATATCGTGACCTGTCTCTCGGACAAGTTGGTCTGAGCCGATATCCTCCTCCGTTTGTCCTTGGTGATAAATTTATTGGCAGCGTACTCGCGCTCAAGTTCCTTCAGTTGCACCTTGGTGTATGGCACGCGCTTCTTTCTTCCACGTCTATAAGAACCCACGTCTCCTGTTGTGTGGTGGGACACTGCGTCTGGGGGGGGGGGGGGGGGGGGGTGAGGACGACAAGACAAAGAGTTATCATAACCTGTCTTATGAAAATACACCTTTAAAAACACAATTCACACGCTTACTGTCAAGATTAACTCAGTAGTATAGGGGTCATTTCTGGCACTCCCATTTGAATTACGCAAAAAAAAAAAAAAAAAAAAAAAAAAAAAAAAAAAAACATTTATTTTCCAATATCATCCTGGAATAAATAGTTCTGATTCACTGCATATAGAAGCTTGGATTCGATTCACGTGTATAGCCTATACCTGGTATTGAGGATTTCCACATGTGCCCGGGCTGTGGCTGCTCCTTGGCGCAGTAGACCTGGCCGTTCCACCCGTTGGTGGTGAGTGTCCACGGCTGATAGCTCTCCATGGGCAACAGGGGCTCGTGCCTGATGGCCTCCGTCGGCGCGCTGATAGTCGGCACCACGGGCACCTCCAGGTAACTGGGCACGGGTTGATACGGGCCCGACGGGTAGCTCGGATAGAAGGCGAACTCCTTGGCTCGAGAGGCGAAATCGTCGCCCGAGACGGACGTGTCCATGTATTTCTCCCCGTAGGCAGAGGGAGGCTGTGTCCCGCATGACTTTATACCGCCGTGATGCGACATCCTGCACGGGTAGTAGCCACTACCGAAGTAACCGTAGGGCAGCGACGCGCTCGACGAGCTCTGGGCCGCCGAACACGGGCTACACTGTTTGACCGGCTCGCCCATACCGGAGGTGGGCACGTCGCTCGACGTGTACGCGGTGCTCGGTGCCAGAGACGCGGGGTGCGCCATCAAATTCCTGCATTGGTTTGCCGCGAAGTTGCCACCGGCGAAACCCTCCATGTTCTTGCTCACTAGTTCATCGGAACCGCCGCCGTTGTCGTAGAGGAACATCACCGACGGGTCGACCCAGCGAGGACGGAGGAGCAGTGACGTTGTCATAGCACGACATCCAACATTGAGGCTTCTGGCTCTTTTTAAAAAAGCTCCGAGACTGAAAAAAGGAGATACTGATTCCGAGAGAGTAAGCTATACTCTGACGCGCGCGGAGAGCACCAAGGTCGCGCCATCATTGGCCAGGCGCAGTGCCACGTGATTTGGCTTATGCAAAGAGGACGATAAACATCTCCCAGAGCAGATAATTAAATGTAGAAAAATGCGGCGTATAGTAAGGTGACCATACCTATGAAGGGATTTAGTTAGTCTTGTGCTTATCAAAAAGATAAAGTTCGTGCGTAAATCTAATAGACAGACAGACAAGAGTCTCAAAGACCATTGTAACTATATAAGGTTTCATTTTAGAGCCAACACTGCCTCAGTGGGATGCTATTTGTTTGATATAGCTCCTCTTTATCGTTTGAGAACAAAATTAAGAGGATTATTCTATAAGGTGATGGACTGCATCGAATCAACTTAGCTGCGGGCACCGCCTTTACGCATGCACATCAACGGACAGTTTTGTCTGTGTTGAAATAATATTTGATAATTTTTTATATACTAGGACCCAAATCTTTTCTCCAATATTATTTTCATTCATAATAGCATACTAAAAAAATCAAACCTTGGTACAAACAGTGTGAATGAAACAAATATGTCCTATTACCTGCTATAGGCTATACTTATCTGATCCGCGTGTACAACGAATATACTTGGTATTCTAATGTTACACAACCAAAGAAACTGAAAGCACATTTCACTCACACAGTTCAGTTAATGACCAAACATTACACGCTACACAGGGTACAGGCCTCCCTCGACTCCTCAATATTTACACTCGTGTCAGGTGTAGGGAATTCAAAAAAAAGAAATAGGATATAACGTCATAGTTTAGAGAATATTCCACCTTCCGACGTGTTTACAATATGCAAAGGCTGAAAACAGCTCTCGAGCTCGCACGGCAGTGCACGCGGGTTTTACATACGAGGCAGACACGGCTATAGAGGCCAAGGTCAAGTTGAAAGTTGCTGTCTAGCGGTCGAGCCTGTTGGGCTATTCAAGTCTTTGAAGGACCCGTCTGAGCTCTTGAAAGGAAGAGGGGTGAGAGTTTGTGTCCGAATGAAAGCGTTTTGGGGCGCATTCCCTTTTACTGTCATTTTGTTTTCTCGAACGATTTAAACCTCACACAGGCTATAGTCTATATAGGCCCACAGCGTTTTTGTGCCTATACGTTTTTGTCCCATAACGTTGAAAATATAACCGGAATTGTTTTCATTTGCAGGTCTTTGGGAGAGTTTTTTGGCGAATACGTGTGAAAATGATGTGAACGCTGCAAAGAAGAAGCGGGGAGGGGAGAGACGTGTCGTTCGTGTGTCTGGTTCGTGTTTACGACCAGTGGCTCTCAAGTCTACAGGAAAATGGACTTACTACTACTGCAACACTGGACTTTGTCAAGACTTCCAAATGCAACATGATATGTTTGGCCTATTCAGAATCAGCTAAAGGAGTTGGTTTATACGAGACAGAAGATCTCTTGATATTTTGCGGCATTGGAGTCCAAATCTTCAGAGCGGATATTTAGTCTAATGCTTGGCTGTTTCAGTGTCTGATTATTTCCAGCCTTTATATACTGCGTATAGCTATTATAATTCATTTATTGTCTTTGCTTTAAATTAAAACAAACATCACTTTTAAATGATGTTTGCATCATGTTGTCTTTGAAAGGTCAAAAACGCAAGTTGCACGCAAATGCGAGAAATAAACGTCAATAATAGTTCAATAAAATCACACTGAATTAAAAATTGCATGGTAGTCGCTACAGCTGAGGCCTTCTGCAATAGGCTGCACTATATGTATGTAACTTGTCCTATACGACAAAATGGCGTTTGAATGTATTACAAGTTCACATATGAGCAATTTGGTTTAGATAACTGGAAATGGGTTAGGTTTAGTATACTCCTAACACGATTTGGCATTAGAAATCCATGGATTACCCCGATCTGGCGTAGGCCTGTGTGTGTGTGTGTGTGTGTATATACTCGTAGTGCCCGTTTTTAATAACTGACAATAGAATGTAATGTTTAGGGTTGATTATGATAACTTGAATTGATGCAAAAGCATAACGATTGTCCTTTTATCAAAAAGATTGAACCGTTTGAGCAAACGGTGGTTTTATAATGTTCATAATTGTTCACATGAAAAAAATGCTAAATTCGAAGACATGTGATTACATAAACCAACGTATAGCGCTATCGTGCAAGCATGCATGTGTATACGTTATACGTATAGTCTGTCCCACTCTGCCGGCGAACATATATATATTTGACATAAAAATACTAAATACAAAACCCAATATCAAATCCTAAATATGCATGGTCATCTATATCGATGTATGTGGCATTACAGACACGCACACATAGTGCCAACAAATGAGGGTATAGGTTTAGGCTTCTGATGCAACTCTTCGTCAGGTCAATACGTAATATGTACAATATTTCCCATCATTTTTAAAACAGCCCTTGAAAACCAAACACACCTCGTTGTTTTCTGAGACGTGGAACCGTCTCTGCGCTTCCCCGCCGACAGACCTGTTTCTAAGGAGGGTTAACGGAGAGATGCTCGAGATTAGAGGCCATCAAATAAGTAGCTACTACACTTCAGATCAAATTGTGCTTTATATATAGACCACTTGCAATGGATTGAGTTGCGATTTTTGCATTACATGTAGGCTACAATCTCATTTGGCGCGATTACGCCTGAATAATCCACACGATGATGCTATTCTAGGCGGTGTGTGACTATAGTGTTACTGTGCAATAAGCAATGACATGATTAAAACAAAAACAACTGACCAAAGATTGACTATGAATTGAAAATGGGGGACCCTGATGTAAACAAGACAAACGTCTTTCTCTGGTCTGCAGCCCCTTAACAATTGTGTGTATTAGGCTGTACTGTATTGTACCCATTCTGCAATCTGTTAAATAAAGTTTTCATTCATTCATTCATTCATTCATTCATTCATTCATTCATTCATTCATTCATTCATTCATTCATTCATTCATTAATTCATGACCAACATGAGTATACTTCAGGCCTCTATCCTTTCCAACTCACAATAAGTCAAAGAGTTGCACGTCAAAACAATATATTCCATTATCTATACAAGGAATTCAATATTTCTTCCGAAACCCGGGGGGTTCTTGAATCTCGATCCACTTCAAATCACCGCCAACCATACTGTCGTCAAGAAGGGTTGGCGGGGCGCTCGCTGACGTGGTGTTGTTGTTGTGACAGACACATTCTAGACCCACCACTGAGCACCACTGAGCACCAAAACAATGCCCAGACACTTTACCGCCGACCTCGAGCCCTTCCACGAGGTCAGCATGACCGAGCATTCCGTTTTGACTGGCAATTCTAATTACGTGAATACGAGTGTTTTCTTTCCACAGCCCATGCATACAATGCGACGCTTAAAACTGGCATTCAAACTTTTAGTATAAAGCTATATAAAGTAATGCTTTGCAATAAAGTCCAATTGATAATATAGCAACGTGAAATGTGGTATAGGATGTTATGGATTGCAGATTGTGCCTGTTTAAGTTCCAATTCTCAGGCTGACACGCTGACGCTGTTACTATGGGAGATAAAGCAGCCTATAGACGGGCCTGTCAGAAAACCTTCCAAAAAATACAACAACCAATGTGTTTCTGCGGGTGAAAGTGAACCACAGGGTGACCAGAGACGTAACTTTTTCATGTTCTCTGGCCATAGTTTATGGCATAATTCATATGCGTATACTGTACACACTCACACACTCACGCACAAACAACACAGACACACACACACACACACACACACACACACACACACACACACACACACACACACACACACACAGCCAAACAAGAGAGTTACAATTACAATTACAAGGTGTTCTTGATGTCTTGATGCCCATGAGTGACAGCTTCGTTGTATTTCAGTCCGTCTCGATGTTGCCAGTGGACGCCTTTAACGGTTGTGTTAACAGCGTGCGAAAAATTATGTGCAAGCTCCACGTGCGGAATCATTTATTGCCACAAAGGAATCTTACATCCCATAGGCTACATATAGATTATATAGATCTACAGCTAATTTTAATGCAATTTCAGTCGCTGCTCCATCTGCTGTGGGCCTATTGCCCAGTGTCGAATCTTAGGGTTCAGCCTTCAAGGGGGCCTAAGAACATCGTATTGTAATAGAGGTTATGGCCATGTTATGGTTATGATAAGTGTTAAGGCCCAGTCATCGCAAAATCACTTTCTATGCTAAGCTACTGAAACTGAAATTGCTATAGCAACTTGTGCTGAGGGAAAATGAAATGGCCTATACGCCTATTCGTTGTATTGTGTGATGCTGTGTTGTGTTGTGTTGTGGTGTGGTGTGGTGTGGTGTGGTGTGGTGTATTGTGTTTAATGTCTTTGTGCCATAACACATGTCTGCATATTCCTTGTTTAGAGTTGTGTTTCTGAATCCGAGCCTAATACCTGGAACTGGAACATTTGAAACAATACTAAAGTAAACTATAAACGGGTCCTGTCAAAAGAAATTAATTTGCAAAGAGATAATTCTGCGAAGATATAGGCCATACGTGCAAGGGGTGCTATTTGGACCATTTGTTTCGCATCCGTTTAGCTATCATCGAATAGGCGGTTCACTTTATGATAGAAGAAAAGATGAGTGGAAATTATATATGTCTTTGTAATATGAAGGTCTAGGTCTGCGGTATAGCGACAGTGATTCATAACAAATGTAGAATGACCTAATACAACAAAAGCAGCATGAAATGCAAAACAAACACAATTAGCGTTTTATGCTACATATAAACAATAGCCGATGGGTATGTGGCGAAATAACACGCGCCCTTGGCTTTCGACATGTGCATACAGTTTGTTCTTATTCATATTTGTCGACACCTTGTATGTGCTATATTGGAGACAAACCATAGCCTTCTAACATTTATTTATTGATTAATACATTTTCAAATCCGGAATAATAGGATACATATAGGCTATTGTTATGTTACAGAGTTGTAGGCTGAATATGGCGTGGGCGCATGGGCATATGTTGTGATGAAACAGCGAGTTTTCATTTAATTTACTCTGGTCCACGTTTTCCAATCAAAGAAAACCCCAAATGAATATGAAAAAAGATGTTCAAATATTGATCAAATAACCTACTAGGGCATACAAATAGAGTGAAAGGGCTTTGTCAGTTATAGGCTATCCACACACACATCTTTTTTTACATCTCACATTGACTGACAGATGTTTAAAAATGCGAGCATTAGGAGCGGTAGCCTATACGTGAGGTATCTGCTAGAATGTATTTTACTATGTACATAGTTTAGTTTATTTGCATTAAACATTAAGCTATCGGGCGAGAGAGATAGGCCTTTTTTTCATAGCAGGATTAGCCGATAGCCCGTTATAGTTGGATATAGAACCTAAACGAACACATGTTATGGTAATTTGTGATGTTTTGTAACATTCGTCTATAAATATTGGTTTTCAGATATCATATCGGCTCCCCTGTGACATTTGTTAATATAGATCCAAAAAATGGCATATTTCGTGTTCACGTTTGCAATATTATGCCTAATATTCTTGCCTCGTGGAAAGTCCTCGCTGAAGCTGCACTCTGAGTCGCAAATGTTTGTGCCAATATCCTTCGGCTATCTTTACATCGCCTTTCCAAGCCAACTAATGTATTAAAATAAAATAACTGGATTGAGATTGTGGGCTCAGCTACTCAATAATACCACACACACAAGTCAAATAGATCAAACGTAGGCCTAAATCTAATTGGAGAGAAGGGAAATTACACTTTATCTTCATCATGTATTATAGTATTTAAAAGCAACATCGTTTGAGCTATTGAGCAATTTTAAGTAAACCTTGGCCTTAGGCCCATATACGTTAAATAAGTAACATCCAAAACATTAGAACCACATCCATTGTCGATGGTTATCCGAACACACCCACCGTCACATGACAATCTACCGGACGTCCAGCTCTGCGGAGCGGGTGTACATTCCGACAGCCCGTATCATCACGTCTTCTCCTGCACTATACAGTATCGCAATTCGCAAAGGTCCTGTAAGTGTAGTTTCAGAATGACGCAGAGAAATGTCAATATTTACCTTTGGCATGTGAGTAAGAACGGTGGCCTTGGTGAAGGTGTGGTTCAACGGGTGGCTATTACGTATATCAACGTTTTAATGCGAACCGCAGCCAACGCGAAATCCCATCCCATAATCGAACCAGAGGACATGCGGAGACTCACACCAGGCCAACTGCAAACTCTTCACAAACTATGACGCGCACGCTTTGCTTGAGAGGACGACTATTGGGTTAGGTTGGAATGCTAAAGATACAAGTGAAATACACCGTGTGCCTCTCTAGAAACCCACACATGAGTAGAACTTGTACATATTACACAACTCAAAAAGGTGCTTATAGGGAAGCAAAATCCAACGAGTTAAATGCGGCAAGTTAGGGCTTTGCACCGTGGTGCGTGCGTCTAATCCATCACCGCTGAACTGGTATAGTAAGCCATACCCCATGGCTAACAAATTGTGTTTTCACTTTAATAGGCTAATACAGGCCTACATATCAGTGGCTTGCTATAAGCCCCCCTGTTACATTAGAGGAATAGACATCCCAGTATGGAAGAGCAAAGGGCAAAACAAGTGGTTGTACCGCGAGATATTTCCAACTGCACCACCTCGCATTGCCCATGATGACATATGTCGCGCTCCAAGGTCAACGAGTTAACGTTACGGTGGTATAGATACGTCATCCCGTTTCAAGGCCAAGTTGAAGCGAGGGAGACGGGGAGGGGTGAGTGTGCTATCGAAGGACACTTCTCTTCTTCAAAACTGCCATTGCTTCGCGCGTAATGATGTCCGAATCAGTCCATGGAACACTTTTTTTTTATATATAATAAAACACAAGATATAGGCTACTTGTGCCATTATGATAAGCGCCCAATTAAGAAACCCAAGGTATTGACAACGCCGATGCTACATA